>NW_010509691.1:0-20785 GCF_000687285.1 Phaethon lepturus
AGCCACCAGGCAGAGCAGTTCATCTACCTGGGTACACCTCCCACAAGTGTGCTTGTTATCAACCTCCATCTCCAGGAGTAGCCCCATGGACACCCTGCAGCCACATGGTTGCATACTCTGACAGGAGCTTTGTCTGTGCCTCTGCATTGGTTCTACCAGGTGCTAGAAGCTCTGGAGGAACAGAGGAAATGACTTTTTGCTGATGGTCACCATGCTCCCACATACCTCCCTGCTGGGGGTGGGTTGGTTGGGGTGTGTGTATGCGTGTGCGTACGTGCATATATGTATGCATTCATTGAAATTGATTGGGATGATTATTTTATCCTGTTTATCCTCTTTTTATCCAGGTGCAGGCGGGGCCCCTTGCTGGTTTGTACAATCAATGGGCCTGGGCTCAGCTGCTCAAGGAACACCCCCTGTTCAGCTATAGCCTCTCCCAATCCTTATGTATCCCTCATGTGTTCCCCACAGCTGCTTTCTGCCACTGTCTCTGCTGCTGCTTCTCACACTGCTCCAGTGTCTATTGCAGTTTGTTGAAACATCATGTGAAAAGAACTTTAAATTTGGGTTTTTTTTTGGTTGAAGTCATAAAGAGGTACTAAAATAGCAAATGTTAGGATTCTTTCATGGCTGGAAAGGCCTGTGATAGAAGGCATTATATAACATTTCACAAGTCTTGATATTAATTATCAAAGGATGTAATTTCATCAAACATAAAGGCATTACTTACTGCTAAGTGGGTAAGAACTCAAAATGAGATTTTCTTTCCAGAAAATGTGATAAATACTTCTCACACAAGGATTGTTTCTCAGATGTCTTTTCCTCTACCTTTTAAAAAAGAATAAAAGTAAAGATAAGTGAAATTTTGTCTGCCACACAGTGAGACAAGATGAGACCACCTGTAATTAGAGAGTCAACATAAACCATAAGTGGTTTTCATGACTCTGTCTTGTCTCAAATGGTGAAGAGATGATTTGTGGTCAGAGTATCAAAAAACATACTTGCACAGAAAAAAGCAGACAGCAAGAGGCATAATCTATACATTGATTAGGTTGGTAATAATTAGATTACCCTATCTATAATAGTTATTTGTGCACCTTTAAAGTGGAGTTTTTAAATGCAGAATTAAAGAAGATTTTCTTGTTAAAAAAATCCATGGGTATCTAACTGTAGACCAGGAAAGTCCTTATCCTTGACACACACAGGCTTTGGAGGGTTTAAGATATGCTTACCCTCTTTTTACTTGACACTTTCTTTTGCACTCTTTTTTGAAATAACAGAATTGAATTTACACCATGGTCTCAAGCCATGAAGGGGCATTTCTGACTCTTGCATGAGATAAAAGGAGTTATTGCTGCAAGTCAGTAATTATACTACTGTCTTTCTGCTCTCAGACATACCTCTGAAACTTATTCTATAGAAGTGTGTGAGGATGGGTATTATAATGGCAACACAGGACATCTTTTTTAATCACTGGTGAGCAATCAGTATTGCTACTGCTCATGAAACAAAGGAGACAACTCATCACAGACTGCTGAATGGTAAAGTTACACAACAATTAAAAGGGTAGTACTGAAATAGGATAGAATGATGCAGTCCAGCAAGAAAAAAGTACAAGAAAATTACTGCATAATGTGTCATTAAGCTCCAACCTCTCATAACACATGAGTCTACATATCTCTCTGGCATCTCCTTTTGTATCATACTTTTTTGATCAATCATACAGGCAAAGAGATTGATTAGATATGTAAACTTGAGCTGGAAAAAGAATGGAAACTCAGGAATGTAGTATCCACCTGTGCCTACCTGACAATAGACTAACAACATGTTCTAATTACTTTTTTTTTTTTTTTAATTCCAAAAAGAGACTGTGGGCAAGCTTCCAAGGCCCACAGGCACTGCAGCTTGAGGCAAAATTTTTGCCACTCAGGACCTTGCTCTTGCTGCCCATCAATCTCTCAGACTCTTTCTATTCTGTTTTCTTCTCAGATTGATCAAAATTGCATTAGACAGAAGAACAGATTACTGTGTACATAGTATACAAATATATCTGTAAAATAATCTCTAAAGGCATGTTAGACTGAATAAGTATTTTTGTGCCAATATTTTCATTATTACATCTTTCAGGAAAATTGAAACAGAATCCTTGTAAAACACCACTATGTGGAAATCTAGCATGAAACCAATGTATAATCACAAATTCAGTTTTCCTTTCTGAAAGGATAAATTGTACACTCTCTATGCTGTACGTTACACACTGTTCCATTCCCCTAATTTGCTTGGTTTTAAAACTGTGAGCTGTTTGGATTGGGGGGGGGGTTGTATTTTTGGTTTTGGTTTTGTTTTGTTGGTGTTTTTTTTTTGTTTGTTTTAAGGTACGAGCATAACTAGTAAATTACAATCATTAATATGAGGAAGATGTGGTCTTACTTTTGCCTCTATTATATCCCTGAATCTTCAGAATTTCATGTAAAAATATCAAGATCAAAAAGTCTGCACAAGCTGTGTAATGAGGGTTCACAAATTATATTTTTGGTGCCTTCCAAACTAAACTCTCATATCCTGACTGTTCACAGTTCAGAGGGTGATAATTTAGTCATAGAGAACTAAGAACAATTAATTGCCTTGCTTATCCCTGTCCTGTCACCTAACAATGGATATGATCTAACCCACAATTTTCCTAGAGGACTAAAGGAATAGAAGTAGCTAGCATTTCTTTTATTTACTGAGAAGTCCAACTACAATGTAGTTAGCCCTGACTATCCTATTGCAGGAATGAAGTATCGTCAGTTAACATGGGATGAACAAGACATTTTACAAAACTGATAGTGAAATGAACTTGATGAAAGGATGGAAGAAGCAGACAATCATGTTTTACCATAATTTTGTTGCAACATGACTTACATGCTCATTAGGACATATTCATATTCAACACATAAGTTTTCTACTTGTGGAATACTTAAAAATTAGCCTGATTTTATGCAGATCTATTTGTTCATGAAATAAATAAAAAAAAAAAAGAAGAAATGCCACTCTCTGAGTTTGTCTCAAAATCTCTGGTGGTAACAGCTTTTAAAAAAAGCTTTTAAACAGCTTTTAATATTTATCCTAGGATTAATAAAATGAGGGTGTTTTTTTTGTTTCATGTGTGTGTCTTTCAATGACTACCTATCAGTGTTGAATACATCTATTTCTGGCTGAATATAGATATTTGACAATAAATACATACAATTTGACATTTGACTGAAACATGCAGACCAGTTACAAAAACTTATAAATTCACAATTGCTGTTCAGTTTATGTATAATCAAATGAAAACAGTCTAGACATATTCTTTTTTTTTTCTGAATTTGCTCTCAACACTGATCCTAACGTGATACATTATGAAAAACTGTTAATGCTAACCTAACCTCACGAGATATTTCATATCTACATCTCCATGGGCTACTGGAATTTCATAAAAAAACATGTATTGGGAATATTATTGATATTTTATGTTCTTTTTCTTTAGAAAATGTGGTTCTAGAGGAAATATAATTTTGAATTAATTATTTTAACAAGCTTATTTGTTCATAGGTATTAGAGTGCTTGAGTTGATTTTACATATGGTGGAAAGTCACTCAAATATTCTGAGGAAATGTTGCTGTTTAAAGTCCTATTAGTGCTATCACAAAAAAAAATAAACTGGTCACATAAATCAGAAAAGACAGGAATCTTCTTTGACTATATCGATGAGCTATTGGATGCTGCTTTCTCTCATATTTTCTTAGCAAAGCTTTTTAAATAATTTACTTAAAAGTAGACTATCTGAAAATAAATGGAAATAAATAATTTGTTTTTTTCTTAATTAAATGTAAATAACAAGTAATCATTGTTTACCATTGTCTCTGGTTCAAGTATCAACCTTCTGGCTATATCAGTGCAGTTAGAGTTGAAAAGAGGAGAAAGAGTAGAAAAAGCATGCAGAATGAAAATCTTTGGAATGAGGTTTGAACTCAGAAAACTAAAGAAGAAGAAGAATACATATAGTTTTATACAAGCTACTTTTCATCATCCAAAAATCAAAAGTTTATATAAGAACAGCACTCATGTTATTTTAAATCAAAGGAAATTGAAATGTGCATAAGAGATATGGCAGAAGGCTCCTTTTAAAGAGGGGGCCAATGTTTCTGTTCAACTAGCAAATGTTTGTCACATGATATTTGTGGAGAATGGGTCATGCAAAGAAAGCTTTGGAAAAAACAAACTGTGAAAAAAATATTTTTTTTTATTTGCATGTGCTGAATCAATCTATGGAAAGTGTTGTTGAAGTATCTCTTACGCATATTATTTTCTCTCAACTGAAGTCCCTCACCAAATGCTTTGTTCCATGATATTCTACAAACTTTTCTCTTTCAGCCAGTGAAGACTTAATGAAATTTTATTCCATCATGGAAGATATAATCCATCTGGGAAACCTGGCCCAAAGAGAAGGTTGAGCATACAAAGCATTTGCACAATAAATCCCATGACTCAGGCTTGTGGACCTCTATTGAAAAATGTTCTGTATCCTCATGTCTGGAGAGCTATTTTTTACAGGCAAAATTATGAGTTTTTTCCACAGGAAGCAGACATTTTTCACACAAACAAGAATTACTCTACTGAAAACCAGTTTTCTGTCAAAATAATTTTAACTGAAAACTTTGAGCCATCCGTTTTACATCATCACAGTAAGCAGAATTTGGAGGTATCTTGGTACAGTGTACAGGAAATTCCAAGTGAATTTTCCTCTACCAGCTGGTACAGACCAGCTAACAAATCTGAAGAGTAAAATATTCAGTAGAACTTAGTCAAACTATTCTAATTCCATACCTTGAATAAGTGAACTCCATTATAGCCACAGTAAATTATATTTTTTTAGTTTCTATCAGTGTTAGAAAGCAAATGAGGTATCTGTTATTCATCTGGCCACTTGACAGTATTAATGGAAGAGGGGAAATGGGGGTTATGCTATGTACAGCGGGCACATCTGTTCTCATAACTAAATTATGGCCTATGCAGTAAACAAGGTGATCTGAACAAGCCATACCATCTGTGTTTCTTACAGCTTGCTTCCTTATTATTTCAATGCACTCTAACTTACTTCCTGTTGGTATTCTGCTTATGTCTAATAAGTAGGACTTTTTCTCTTTATAGAATATCTTGTTTGCATATATTGTCAACATGGCAATATTCAGTGAAAGTGATGTCAGCTACATCTGTCTGCATAATTCAAGGAAAAATGTATATGATCCTCTTTGAAGAATCTGAAGGGGGGGAAAAAAAGAGGAATTGAGAAAAATGCTTGGTAATTAAAGAGAAAAAAGATACCTTTCTGCATCAAACATTAAATCTTTTATTTCTAAGCATGGAATTATATGCCTGAAATGACATTATATTCTTTTTGAAAGCAACATAAGTATACTTGAATAAATATTTTGAAATACTTGAATAATTTCCAGTGAGACCAGTTCCACAAATTCTAGCCTGCCTTGTTGTCTAACTATTTGTCAGAAAGATTTATCCAATAGCTAATGAAAATCTTTGCTATCAAATAAGTTGACCGTTATGTGGACAATTGTCTATCCTGACCATATAGCTATGCTAACAAGACAAAACCTTTCTGAAATCAAAAAGCAAGTAATGCCCATACAGATGACTAACCCTGTTTTAAAACTATGAGAAATGGCCAGACCTTGTAGACAAGGGGAAAAAAAAAAAAAAAAAAAAAGAAAGTGGCTTTGTAAATCCTGGCTAAACGGGACTGTTAAGACAAATATACAGTAAAGCCTAAAAGTTGGATATCATAGCAATAAAACTGGGACAGTGGGGTAGGAGTAGTAAAGAAGAATCTGGGAGAAGAAAGAAAGTGAAAAAGGATAGATGAAGTAACACAAATTATATAATCAGGGATCCTGGTTGAGCAGACATGCACCTGATACAACACAATTTAACCCTTTGTTTCCACTGTGCTCACATATGACTTCCCTCTGGGGAACCAGGAGCATGGGATGTCTTCCCTGGCATTGGTGAGAGAAGCACTTTTCATAACATTGACATCACATCATATCACATCACATAATGTAAATAAAAACCATAAATAAAAATCCATTTCTTGTGTGTCTCTTGTAATATTTATTATAACATGTACCTTTAGCAGACCAAAAGAGCAATTAATAGTTACATTCTTTACGTAAAAACCTTGTAGAAATGTAGAAATCCTCTATGTTACAGGAGATTCTGCCACCTTTTATAGTCTGTCTTCTTTTCTGATGAAAATTTTTTTTACCTATTTTAGTGTTTCCTTACAGTTTATTTACAATCCTCTCATTATTCGTGTCTCATTTCTTTGGATTTTTTTCTGGTGTCACTAAACTATGGTGTCCAGATGCAGTGCTGTATCTCCAGGCTTGCCAATCCTGAATAGGATAAAAAAAGAAGGGGGGAAAAAAAAAAGAAAAATTGTCAGTGTTATGCTTGTATCCCTTTAAAAGGAGACAATATTCTGTAAATATTATGTCTTTGGTAGTCATTGTTGTCAGGGGAGCAAATAAAACTGGCCAGCAGGCAGGGTTCAGCCTCTTTCAGCTAATTCCTGCTAGACTCTTCCCATTCTGTATTTTCCTCTCTGTTATTAGGCCTTTCCTGACAATAATCACAAATCAGAATGATACATCTGTTAATAAAACTTGTTTATTCTGCAACATCATAACATGAATGACTTGAGTTTGTGTTCTACTATGACTTTTACTCCCAGATCTTTAACACACTACTTGAGTGCTTTTACTACGCAGTTATGCTACGTTTTGATTTGTGAATTTGATTTATCTTCTGACATGTATTTTGCACTTGTTCTAAACTAACTTCTCCATTTTTGACCTCAGTTCATTTCTTGAGTGGAAAGCAAAGTGGATACTGGTGGAGTCCTATGAAATGTCCTTCTTTTGCACTCAGCCTTTGAAAATTACTCATTGGCTAATTTTTTAATGAATTCCATAGTTTCATCCTTGTCTGTATAGAAAAAATGTCTTGGATGTCTTGCTAATTCAAGATGTATAAGATCTACACTTTCCTGGGTTCATAGTTCAGACATAAAAGAACTTGTGGGGTTTATTGCAGGACTTTATGATACATTGGAAGAGACATTTCTTCTCTTGAAAGTATACAAAACCACCTGTAAAAAGATGGTTTTTATCTTCTGAGCACATTGAATCCAACTTGGATTTTTTTTAGTTCTTTTATTTTATTGAGATGATGATTAAAACAGTCAGGATGGATCAGTAAGTGCAAAGCAGATCCCATAGTCAAAAAGGGGTAAAATTGCAGAAGAACTGGTGGTTGGGATATACAGACAAGAAGCAAGGACTGTCTAGGTGTGCTGCTTTTGACTGGGATAATTTTCTACGTAGTAGCTAGTATGGGGCTATGTTTTGGATTTGTGCTGAAAACAGTGTTGAGAATCCAGGGATGTTTTTGTTATTACTGAGCAGTGCTTACACAGAGTTAAGGCCTTTTCTGCTTCCCACACCACCCCACCGTTAAGGAGAAGGGGTTGCACAAGAAGTTGGGAGGAAACACAGCTGGGACAGCTGGCCCCAAATGACCACAGGATTATTCCATGTCATATGATATTATGTGTAGAATATAAAACTGGGGAAAGAAGAAGGAAGGGGGAGATGTTCGGAGTCATGGCATTTGTCTTCCCAAGTAACCGTTATGCGTGATGGAGCCCTGCTTTCCTGGAGATGACCGAACACCTGCCTGCCAATGGGAAGCAGTGAATGAATTCCTTGTTTTGCTTGCTTTGTGTGTGTGGCTTTTGCTTTACCTTTAAACTGTCTTTATCTCAATCCATGAGTTTTCTCACTTTTACTCTTACTATTCACTCCCCCGCCCCACCAGAGGGGAGTGAGAGAGTGGCTGTGTGGTGCTTAGGTTAAACCATAACACTAGGCTGACTGCCTTTTCCTCAGTAGTGCAGTTCGCTCTACAGTAGTGCAACTGCAAGACTATTGTACGAGGAACTGGTGATCCACATGCTAGATATCTTCTCATGGATACAGGTGCAATTTGAATAGCCTGTGACAACTTAACAGACAGTTGTGGTAGAGTATCCATGATTACTCAGGTGTATGCCTCTGTATGATGGGTATCATGTGACTGCTCTATACAACAGTATAATTAGGCAGTGTACACATAAGCAATGCACAGTTGATCAATATACAATTATCTGATATGAATTTAATCATGAGTACATGCTTTGTCAACACGAAATGTTATACACACCTGCTGAGGAACTGTAACGTTATTGTGATAAGGGTATTGGGAGCATACTGTCCAAGGGTCTCTTCAAAGCTACATCCACATTCCACACATAGAATCATAGAATCACAGAATCATAGAATCTTTAGGTTGAAAGGGACTTTTTAAGGTCATCTAGTCCAACCCCCTGCAATGAGCAGGGATGTCTTCAACTACATCAGGTTGCTCAGAGCCCCATTCAGCCTGACCTTGATGTTTCCAGGGATGGGCATCTGCCACCTCTCTGGGCAACCTGTGCCAGTGTTTCACCACTCTCACTGCCAAAAATTTCTTCCTTCTATCTAGTCTACATCTAGCCTCTTTTAGTTTAAAACCATTACCCTTTGTGTTGTTGCAGCAGGCCCTGCTAAAAAGTCTGTCCCCATCTTTCTTATAAGCCCCCTTTAAGTACTAAAAATCTGCAATAAGGTCTCCCTGGAGCCTTCTCTTCTCCAGGCTGAACAACCCCAGGCTCTCTTCATAGGAGAGGTGTTCCATAACTCTGACGATTTTTGTGGCCCTCCTCTGGACCCACTCCAACAGGTCCATATCTGGTGGATTCATCATCCATGACTGATGAATCTCTACAGTGAGCAAGAGCCTATAAAAGTACTAGAAAACTTGGCATTGGTGAACCTCATCATGATGGAAACTGTGCAGCATGTTGTGATCCATGAGGATGGACTCGTCTGATGCTGCAACAGTTGGCACTCCCAGCAGCAGAGGGCATGTGAGATTGCTATCACCTTTTATACAATTTCTATCCTTTATCCAATAAATTAGTTAGATGGCTTTGAATATCTGTGCCTTTCTTACTGAGATCCCAAAAAACCTGACACCTCCTCAGCGCAAAACAGTCTCTAAGAAACTTCTGAAGGAATGTTCATTCTTCACAGTTTGGTCTCCTTAAGTAAACTGGAGTAAAAAGCATACATGCCAATAAGCTTTCTTAAAATGCTATTACCAGGTTGAATTTAGTTAAAATTTGAAATATTTCCATAGTAATAATAGGTTAGCACAAATACAGTGAAAATTTCAAGACCTCAGTTTAGTAACTGATTGTTTTGTGCTTATTTCATGCTGCTGAAAGCAGTGATCATTTTCACTTCATGCTTTCCAGCTCCTAATGGTCAAAGAATGCTTGTGTTTCCTAGGAATCTCTGATAGCATTGCCACAAAGCAGTGGTTGCGGCTTGAGAGATATAAATAGAAGCACAGAATAAGAGCCCTAGTGAGGTTTTTTTCTTAGACATCAAAGGCTAGTAACATGGAAAACTCAGCTAGATAAAGCTAAGGTGGCCACAAATTTTATTTATCTTCTAAACTGTGTCAAAACATCTTGTACAACTGAGCACCCATATTGGTGTCTTAACTGTAGCTAAGTTGTTAATATGCCAACACAAAGCACTATTATGGAGCACTAATGCCATTAGTTAAGTCATCAGAAGATACTGTACTTCACTCTTCCCACTCAAAAGTGTGTTTTCCCCTACGTTTTTTTGATTAAAAAGTTATAGACAGGAGAAAACATAATACTGTAGCTCAACACATCCCAAAATTTTGTGCATAACATTTAAACACAGTCTGCAATAAGCGTCTTACAGTTCTTCAACAAATATGTAAACTGAACTAAGGGACATGCAAAAAACTAAAGAATTGACTATCAGAAGACAGCTGTTGCTTTTATATCCCCACTTACAGTTTAAGGCACATTACCTTGCCTGAGTAATGGATTAACATGTGTACAAGCACAAGGTAAGGGAGATAAGATCTGCACAGTGCCTGACCTTGTGCAACAAATAAACAGCAAGTTGTGGAAGAGGAGTGAATGTTGAGCTTTCAAGGACCACATCTAAAGTGTGTCCTGTGGCGCCAGTGAAGATCAGAAAATTAACAGAGAGTTGTTCTCTTTTGATGAAATTAGATGGGCATAATGTATTACAGAGTTTGAAAATATTAGAGAATGTTAATCTTTACGTTAACAAAATAAATACCTCCCTAAATTTTAGTTGTAGGTGGTTTTTCTGCATGTTTAGTGGGTTGGTTATTCACAGATGTACTAGGAGAAAGGCTCAATGAACTGTTCCTTTCCCCATCATATTTGCCAGGAAGGCTGCACACAGAACCAAGAAACTGATGAGCCAGTGACCATCTGTCTGCTGTTAACTTGCACACTTGGGAAATTCATTTGTGATTGATTTTTTCCCTTTTCCATTTCCAGGACCCATCTGAACTCAGGTTGGTATTGTGACCTTTCCAGAACTCTCCCTTTGCCCATAATTAGCACTGTCATGCTCCATTTGCCTCTGTTCTCCAGACTTTCTTTTTCAGTGGTTCATTACCTGATCAGTGCAGAATGAGGGTTTTTTGTGGGGTTTTTTTCCTCCCCCCCCCCATCCTGCCCCACCCCAGTATGGCATATTTCTCCATTTGCATGACTTTCTGCAAATTGGGACATTGTGTGCAGAGATTCAGCATCCTTGAAAGGCAAAATGACAATGATGAGAGAGGAATAAAGTTTGAAGAAAGCTGTAGAATGAAATTGTATGTTACAAGTTCCTTCAAAAAGGAGGGCAAGAAGATACCAAGGAAAATGTGGACCGAAACTGTTGGTTAATCAATCAACAGAAAGGACCTGTAAGATATTCAGTGCTGCTAAAGATGAAATGTTGTTCCAAAATAAATCTAATCTTTAGGCTAGATAGCTGTTCAGAATATCTATATCAAATAAGCATTTTAAGTCAGCTGTTTTTTCCTCACACCATTTAGTAAGTCCTGAAAATAAAATAATGGAAAATTATGCACTTATTCTTCCCTTATATTCTCATTGTTCTAGAGGGTTTGGAATATCTGACAAAACAATAAACATGGAACTAACAACTGTCCCTCCTTACCTATACACAAATATAGCTTTGAGCTTCAGCTTTGCTGCTACAGCTGCCAGATTTTCATGGGGCCAAGATGTGCATATGGGTGACAGACATCAGAGGAAGCATATGACATATCTGTAATAGACAATCAACAAAACAATGACACCAAGTATTCACAAAATAATCTTTACGGTTGCTTCAATTTGACAGTGGCTCATCTAATCCCAGTGCATCTGCCTTTAAATCAAATGTTCAGAAGATTCCATAAAATTGCCTGATGTTGGAATCATTCTGAAATACATCTTAGTCATCTTTTTCTCATACTGAAATGAAAGACAGGGAGATGGTATAAAATTAACAATAAATGAAAACACGTTAACATTTAAAAAATTTCCAGCATGAAGTACAACAACTTCCGGTCATCCCTGGTTTTCTCTTACTTAGCGTTAGTGATGACACTTTCTTGGATCTAAGGTACTTATAACTAATGTAAAGAATGTGCTCTGATTTTCAGCTGCATTGGCATGTACTGATTTTACAGAATTTTACGTAGTCTGACAAATTTCTGTTCTTCCATACTGTTTCACTTATACGTAAATCATTTCATTTTAAAGCCATTAAGAAAGAGTCAAAAAAGGTCCATTTGTATTAAGTAGATGAACTAAAATTCAGTTTCATTAAAAGTAATGGAGTGAGAGAATCTTCAGCCTTGCTAATTGGCTTAAGTCAATTCAGTCTTCGTTTTAAGACATGGTGTTCATTATTAGAAATGTTTTAGAATGATACTTGCTAGTGCAAAGTAGAGAAGTTGAGAGGATGTCTCTAGCATTGAGGCTGAAGAATGATTACCACAATCTGGAAGTTAGAAATATAAATCTTCTAAGAAAAATTGTCCTTTAATCTGGAGAAAGATTAGTCTGTTCACTTACAAAATCTGGATTGAAAACTAACCAAACTTGCTACAAAGCTTGTAAAAATAGCTCTTACTGACTTCAGTAGGCTTTATACCAGATTTCATGATCTTAATAAGATACGGTTTCAGTGGTTCTACACCATATATTAAATGTTTTCATCACAAAATCCCATCTGCAGACAGCATTCACCTGGCAACCCTGGACAGCATCTTGAAACTGGATTAAAAGAATATCAAACAGTCCATCACTACAGTGTACTGGTCAATCCTTGAGTGTATCTTGTAAGAATCACTTTTTTTAAATAGTAACTTGCTCCATATGGCTTCATTTCTATGGAGACCAAATTCACATGCACAATTTTCTGGGGAAAAATAAAGGTGTTGAAAAATAAGGCACTAGTTCTCCTAGTGAAGTGATAGAAGCTAGAAAATGTGCAGTGGATTGAACATGTTTCACTAAGTTCAAAGACTGCTGTTGCATAGGAGTGTGTTGCATGTGCCATAGATCATGACTGGTTCAGACACCTTGTCAGAGAATGTATCTTCCTAATGGTTTTAAAATCTCCACCTGCACATATGTTGTGTTTTTCATTTGTACAGATGTGTTAAACACCAAGTCAAAACAAAGAAAGAAACAAACAAGCAAAAAACTAGAACCCTAGCGCTTTGAAAATAAGCACAATAATTGCACTACTTTTAAGTTTGAGTTGTTCTGAAATTGAAAAATATTCTCTCCAATATGAGATAATTATATTCTTTCCCTGAGACAGCTGAAGGTTTTAAACTGAGGTGGAACAATTAGGAAAGAAAGGACACAGAACAATGCTTAAAACTAAGGGACTAAACAACTACAAATTAATCTTTAAATGTGGTCTCCCTCCCCTCAGTGATGTGAAATTTCAGAGGTAACTTCTCAAGCTTGACTTGGAAGACCTGAGTACCCTTAATTTTATTTGAGACATTTTGAAGCTTTATCTAAGAGGCTGTTGTAGCCTGAGAGTAAAAGCAACTAAGGATGAGAGTGTCTTTGTTGAAGATTAACTGCTGTAAAAAAAGGGAACTTATCATTTGGGACAAAAAGAGAACAAATATAAAGTAGGTCTGTGTCCCTGTAGCATGATTTGCTCTTCTTCTCTTTAAAATAAAGAACATGTACACAGTTATTGGAATAAGGAACAATATCACAAAAGCCAAGTTATTCTACTTCTAGCATCTCTGGTTTTGATTATATTACTTTATTTTGTCAGTACATAGCCTCATTATGATTCTAGTTAAGTTGTATTAAGGAGGTCCTGTTACAGCCACATGTAACAACCTATTTAAGCCACATGTGAAATGACTTTTAAGTCAGTTGTATACAAGTGTTAGAGTTCTGCATACATACAATACTGAGATATTTTAGAGCTCCATTGGTTAGCATAATGAGATGGTACTATTATTTCCAAGTAATAGACTTTTCTTTACTTTGTATTTCTGCAGAATTGGCCTAATAGTATGTACCCTGCGTTAGTCTTTTTAATGCACTTTCATTTCTATTGACTGAGACCCATATACAGAAGTTGATGAGACAGAATTTCCCATAATCTGGGTGGAGATATTAAAAATGTATGCCCATCCATCATTTTGCTGAAGCAAAGCCTGATCAGGTTTGAAACTTTGAATGAAAAATGGCAATATTAATCCAGATATACTATTTAAAACAATGTCCCTAAAAGGAAATTTTATTTTTTATTTATTTTAAAAGAATGCACGTTTGTGCCTAGTCACTCCCATAAATGAATTTTCTATGTAATATAAGTCATTATTGTCTTTTTAAAATTTCTTTCCCCCCACTTCCCAGTGGATGTAATAAACATATGTGACTATTACATCTCTTTAAATGCCACTGTAACAAGTGGCCTATAAAACATTTAATTTTAAGCAATATTATTTTTTAAATACTGCTGTACAATAAGTTACATTTTTAATATTTTTTTAAATTTCATAATTTGTAAACGTGTCAGGAAGTTTCAGTGAAATCACTTTCAATATTTGTAACTTAGGCAGTCCTGTGCCTAATATGACAGTTTACATGTAACGGGAGTCTTAAAGAAATAAATATGAAAACCTTATTTCTTTAGGCTGAATAATCTTTTTTATGGGGGAGGGGAACAGACTGATGTTTTGTTCATGCTCCTTACTGTGAGCATTTTTTCTGTGATGGTTGAGCCTAGCATTGGGATGAAAATCAACATGTGTAATATCTTAAGAATGCTGTCGCACCTTAAAACCTGAACAAATTTTAAATAGCAGTCATATTGTGCAATAGATGGTGAAGAATTCTGGATTTGTTGGGGTTTTTTTTTTCTGGGAGGAAAAGTGTAATCCTGAAAACTGCTATGCAAAATGATAACATTTCTTTTAGTCTCCTCATTTTGTTTCTCCACACTCGTCCCGATCCAATGCCAGGGGAGGTTTCGATATGATCACAAGAGCGAGATGAAGACACAAATGAGGTCAAATACCATATACCCAAGATAACTTTTATTATCAAAAATGAAATAAAAAATTAGTAGTGATAATTAAAAGTAAGAAATTAATAGCAATAGGACAGAATGGAATAAAACCGACAGAAATCAAGCAAGCATTCGGGATAAAGTTGCAAGGATCGTCATCGCCATGGATATGCAGCGTCCTGGGGTCCAAGCTTCTCAATGTTTCGGTGGTGGGTAATAGCGGCGGCAGCGCGCACACGAGGGCTTGTCTTGGCAGTCCCTTTTATTCTCATTCACGGGCTGCGATTTCCATGACGATGACATGTACTTGCCCATCTGCACATGCACATATGCTTCACACTTCACACGGCTCCAGCCCCACTCCTCACGCAACTGTCACGTGGCTATTGCGTGACACAGTGGTGCATGACTGGGCCTTGTAGCACCAATCACAGGTCTCTGTGGCCCTGCAGCCACTCCCATTGCCAGCTGAAGGAATTCTTGCCCAGAAGAACAATCTTTGAGACAAGTGCCCCATGGTTTGCCCCATGGTTCAGTCTCTCACAACACTCTGGCAAATAATTTGTATTTGAGTACATACTAGGTGTTGCCACAGGGAATCTTTTTTTGTATTTTCTTTCTGAATAGATGCAAATGTTTTAGGACCCTTTCTAGAACTGTCTAAAATCTCTGATGGATCTCTGTGATTATGGCAATTAATATTTTATTAATCATCTGCTGGTCAGTTAAGGATATAGACATTCTTACCTTGAGGATTATTTCTATTTTTAAAAATTGAGATTGCATTTCTGGATATGCAGGATTTCTCTTTTCTAATTAATTAGAGTTATTTCTTTTTGAACTCTGAGAAGTGGGTAACTTAAAATTCTTCTCTATGAAAAGTCAACAATGAAATTTTGAAGCTTTGTAAGGATTTAGTCAATAGTTTTTTCACAACCCATCTATTTCTTTATTCTGTCCTTTTCTACATTAAATACTAAAATACAGCAGTATTTTTGGAAAAAAAAAAAATAGAATAGAATAGAACGATTTGGTTGGAAGGGACCTACAACAATCATCTAGTCCAACTGCCTGACCACTTCAGGACTGATCAGAAATTAAAGGATATTATTAGAGGACATTGTCCAAATGCCTCTTAAACGCTGACAGGCTTGGGGCATGACCACCTCTCTAGCAAGCCTGTTCCAGTGTTTGACCACCCTGTCAGTAAAGAAATGTTTCCTAAAGTAAAGTCTGAACCTCTCCTTACACAGCTTTGAGCCATTCCCATGCACCTTATCACTGAACATCAAGGAGAAGATATCACCACCTCTAGTGGACTTTCATATACAGACACATGATGATGACTCCCTCTTTCTGCATATTTTGAGTTTTCCAGTAGTACACATTTAGCCATAGTACACTGCAATCATCGTTTCCTTTTTCTCATATACATCTGGGGGTTTTTGATGAGTCTTTTAGAGATGACTGATAAGTGTAAGAAGATGAAACATCAGTAAGTATTAATTTGCAGAATTATTAATAAAAGAAAAATGACAAAACTGTACCAGGTAAGAAAATAGTTATTTGAATCTGATTTGGAATTGCTGTAGCTAATTACTCTAGCAATCTCTTCCTTCTCTTGCTACCAAATACTTGAGGTAATTTCCAGAATAATGTATCACAATAGCTAGCATGTTTATCTATCTCCTATGACGGATTTGTTGCATTGACTTCAGACATTTTTCCTGGCTTCAACATTGAAGAATAAATTGCACTAAGGTACACAGTAACTGTAGGAAGTACCTATAAATGTGTGTTGTTAAAAAAAAACAACAAAAAATTTCCTTCAACAATACTATATTATTTATGCATATAATGCATATATATGTGTATATACATTATATTGTATAATTATACACATATATGTATATAATATATATAATACAAGTAAATTGGTATAATATTCTGACATTTTGTCTTCTGCAGGGACTTACAGATCAACATAAGACTGTTAAAATCTACAGACTTGTCAGTTTTGCAGATATTCTAACAGTTGCAAAGAACCTGAACTTTCAGTGGAGAAGAAAGAAAATGGTTATTTCTGTGGTTAAAATAGAATTTTTAACTGGAGAACAAAAGTGTATTTTTTATGTTATTTTAAATGAAAGATAAGTATTAAAGTATTTTGATACTCAACAGTGCTCTTCTGTGTTCTTACAGAGATTTATCTGTCTATTTCCAGGGAAACAACAGCATAAAGGAGAAAATAATGATTATTTCTTCATGTATGGTATTACAGAGGACAGCCTCCATGTAGTTTACACATAGCCTTCTAGGCATCTTGAAAAAGAGAGAAAAACCAAGAAACAACTATTAAGGAGAATCACTTTTTTTTTTTTTTTAAAGAACAAGAGATGTAAAGCCTCTTAAAGGTTTAAGACTGAATCAGAAATTAATTTCTTGGATCTTATTTAAATAACAGCATAAAGATTAACCACTGGTAGTAAAAAATCTGACCCTAATGCAAAAATGTCGGGTAAAAGTATAATGTCATTGTGCACCTCTGTTGAAATTAGTCAAAAGAGCAGACTTCTGAAAAAACAAAACAAACAAGCCCCCCATCCCCGCAATAAGAACAAATAAATGAGATTCAGAACTCACTTTGTGTTTAATAATGCTTAAAACAAAAATTTTCTGTTCAGACCTAAATTGCTCATGTATTTATTATGTCCAAGGCTCATTAAGTTTTGGTATTTTATGTATGACTGTTCACAGCATTACAAGAACAAAAGTATCTGTCACTTCAGAACACTAAGAGGTTTTACTCCCTTTGTTCAAAGGCTGTATTGACAATGTGGTCAAGGCCCTAAATGGTACAGAAAGACATAATTAATTATTCTCTTGCTAAAGACGGTAAGGTTTCTAGTGCATTTCAACAATAATGGTAATTGATTACTTTTTAGTTGGAAGCTGAGGACACTTGTGAATCTGGATAGATTTCAACAAACTTGAAGTAACCCTCAAAAGTGTTTTCAGCTGTGCTTTTTCATTTTGAAATGAAGTTGGAGAATTCCACTTCTGTTTAATCTAATTCCATATTTATTTCATTGGATGAGTTTATGTTTTTCCTGCTGGCTCAGGGTACAGATTTAAAGATAATGCAGTCTTGTGATGGCAGTTATTTTTGTTTTTTGATACTGAGCAGGTCTTTAGCCATGAAATAAAGCAAAACAGACTTTATGGGAAAAGGAAATATTTATGGAATATATCAGTAGTAAATCAGTAAAGTATGCTTTTTCTAACTCTTAAACATGGGGTTTAGGTGGAGAAGCTTCACCTTTTTGCAGTTTAAAGTCAGATGTAGCAACAGATAAAATCATAGTTGGAAAAACAGATTTTTTTAATGACACTTGGGAAACAATATAATAGTCATAGCTGTGAGGTGGAGAGAAAAAAAGAGGAAAAAATGTGTCTGTGTTGTTAATTAGTTCATAACTTACAAACTAATATATTTAAATCAGTATGGCACAGTTGTATCCTCCAGAAGTCACTAACTCATTTAAGCTATAGTGATAGGTGGGATCTACATAAGAAAAGTTGTTTTCTCCACCTCTTGTGAGCATTATTTGGTTAGACAAAAGTGAGAGGGGAAGAAAGAATAGGCAGTACTTTCACATTGTGTTTCTTTCAACTGTAGCTGCCATCAGCTGCAACTCCTGAACTTTTTCCTGCCAAATGAAATCAGGCAGGCTTTTGAATTCTGAATAATTTCCAACTCAATGATGAGACAGTGCCTGTACCAACTGTCAGCTATGCAAATACAGAATTAGTCAGGGCTGTTATTGCAGATGAGTAGAGACATTAGGCCTACTGAAACAGAAAAAATATAATCACAAAGGAAACATGGCTCAGTGTGGAAGGAAAGCAAATGGATCCAGGAGGTACTAGAGACATACTCCTGAATTCACCAGTGCTTTCTATGTGTCCATCAGCTCAGAGTTTGCTGAAATTTTTTAGGGCAGGCAGAGCAATCTACATCCATGAAATCAGAGGGCACTGACATCTTTCCTCTCTCTTATGGAGGATGCTTGGGGGTCTGACATGTTGTGGCAAATTCCACCCGGAACACAAAAAGACATGTGGAAAAGTAGATGTGTTTCATTACAGAAGCATGTTCTCTGATGTTCAGTATCACACCACTTCAACCGGAAAAGTGTCCTGTGATACAAACTTAATAACACAGAGGACATCCTTGTACTCAGAAGACTCTGGAAGCCTGTGAACTAGTCTATGTTGCCTCTGTCTCCCTTGACAAGGGGGAGTACAATGCTACTACTGCTGAGAAAACAGTGGAAGATATCCAGGATAAAAATGGGTACTTCTCAGGGTACCAATTGCTGAGCAAGAGTATTTGGCCAGCATTATGCAAATTTTCTGCCACTTATCTCCTCCACCCACTGTGAAGTATATATTCAGCAAGATGGGTATTGTCATCTCCAGCCAGTGTATGTGTTCAGTCAACTTTGGATCTCAAGCCACAAAACGTGGGAGCATGTACAAAGCTATCAGGAGCCACCTATGCAAAGATCTTACTTCCATCTTATTCTTTCTTTGCTACACATAACATTGTCTCCTCTTGCTGTTGCATATTTTTAAGACCAAACATGCTCAAAGACTTGCACAGAATGAAACATCCCTTTCAACAACAGCAGGTATTGAAACTCTAAAGAACTTTCTTACAGTCCACTTTAAATTTTACAATAATTCATAACTGCAAAGGAGATTTGGAATCATGAGGTTGAATTATCCGTCACTGAATAAGAACCTTACACTTCCAATGTTGTCAAGCATAGAATCAGAAGAAAGAGTCAGACCCTTAGATAAAATTTGAAAATTACTGTAAGATGACTTTATGTCAGCTCTGAAACTAAGCTTACACTAAGACTTAACATTTTAGAAGTCTGAATGTGTATTCCAAAAGAGAGGAAATAAAATAGAGCACAATAATCTTCACATACGTTTTCCTAATGGAAGAATAATTCTGCTTTATAAAGTCTGATGAAGAATGTGAAAAAGTATCCAGCCAAGCAGATTCTTAAATAGCCCCCAAAAGCTTTAGTTGTCTCTTGTGAGAATTACTCAGCAAGAACTGTAAATTTTCAGAGTCCTCATACTATTTTTGATGTCTTGAAAGGTGCAAGAGGAGCTCAATCTTCGTTCACCAATTAATGTATAATAAACTGATATATCAGTTACAATGAGCTGATTTCTTCCCAAGACACTGTTTATGTCTTCACAAGCTGTCCAATAAAAGGATGTTTCACAAGTTCTTGGATTATCTGTTACAGGAGTTATACAAATTGCCTTTCAGAGGAAATAAATCCCACCTCATGAATTCTCTACCTATTAACTTTTTAGAGGTGACAGGTCTGGAGCAAAACCCCCACACTACATCCAGACTGAAATAGTTCAGTTCACTGAGCGATGACCACCTCACTTCTATCTCTAAAGGCTGATTTACCAATGTGAAGAATATAATGGAAATTAAGCCTCTTCTGTATGGTGTGGATGCTCTTAAATGATATGAAAAATCTAATTCAGTAATAACACTATCCCTGCTGACAACTTCTTATGAGAGATTAGGTAAAAATGTTTGGAATTTAAAATGTCCATGACTAGACACCTATCTCCTTATGAAATTAACCTTGTATGTACCTGCATGTAATTTATATTTGGACTTAAAAGACATAAAATAAATGTAACTAATAGCTTTTAAATTAAAACTGTATGGTCAGTAACTTCAAATGTTAACTTAGTGTTGCTGGGGCCAGGGGGAGTAGGAGTCAATGTTTTCTCATTCTACATCATTGTCTTATGTCTATACCTACATCATTTAGCCTGGTTTTATAAACAGATTCAAAGAATTGCAGGATTGCATTTTTCCCCTTGACTGCAACAGATTCAGTCTGGAAATATGCTTAATCTGAAGTACCTATGTATCATGTGACATGATAAGTTTTATTAAATAATTAATTATAAATTGCTAGATTGATGTTTTAATGAGGTTGAGAAAGAGATGCATAAATCATCTCGGAGGCGAAGGGCTCCGGAGCAAAGGATTGTGCCGGGGGACCCTTCCTGAAGCGACAAAACTGCGAAGGCGGCAGCACAGGGAGAGAAAAGATGCTCCAGCCCCCCCCCGAGGC
>NW_010509692.1:0-245 GCF_000687285.1 Phaethon lepturus
TTTGACATAATATACAGATATTATTCCCTTAGTGACCCCTGTGAAATGTCTGTAAAATGTCCATGAAATGCCCACTGAGTTCATTTAGTCCATGACTTTGGGCTCCATCTCTTATGGTGGTTCACTCAGGACAGGAGCGATGGTGTGTAGCGTGGAGTTACTGGGCACCAAAGCCAGCTCAGCTCAGGTCGGGTCACTGCTGCACTTGCACTGCTTCTTGTAAGGCTTCTCCTCCATTGGTTCCG
>NW_010509692.1:576-1022 GCF_000687285.1 Phaethon lepturus
GCCTGGGATGTACCTGTACTGTCGAGGGCTTATCCATGGCAACATGCTTTGAGGTGCTCCAGCATGACCTCATGCACAGCCTCTGATGCTTCGAGGTGTACCTGCTGCAGCATGGACTTGTCCACAGCCACAGATGCTTTGAAGTGTACCTTCTCCAGCATGGACTTATCCTTAGGCCACAACCCCTTCAGAGGTATATCTGCTGCAGCAGAGTCATAACCACGGTCACAGATGCTTCGAGGTGTACCAGCTCTGGTGTGGACTTATTCACGGCCACAGATGCTTTCGGGTGTCCTGCTCCCACGTGGACTCATCCACAAGTCACAGTCCCTTTGACTCGAGTTCACAGTAGAGTTCCAGCCTGTCCAGTACAGCAGCACAGAAACAGCAGTGATGCCCTGGCCATCTGCCAGCCCAGGCGCAAGGCCATTGCTGTTATCAAAATG
>NW_010509692.1:1218-1515 GCF_000687285.1 Phaethon lepturus
GTGGGGTGCAAAAAGGCCTGTCGTGTTTTAATGCCAGCTGGCAATTAAGCATCATGCAGCTGCTCCCTCACTCCTGCTCCGGTGGGATGGGGGAGAGAATCGTAAAAGTGAGAAAACCCGTGCGTGGGTTCAGATAAAGACCGTTTTAATTGGTAAAGCCAAACAAGGAATTCATTCACTACTCCCATCGTCAGGCAGGTGTTCAGCCATCTCCAGGGAAGCAGGGCTCCATCACATGTAATGGTTTCTTGGGAAAACAAACGCCATAACTCCGAACGTCCCCCCCTTCCTTCTTCT
>NW_010509693.1:0-10388 GCF_000687285.1 Phaethon lepturus
GAAAACACTACCTGTGCTCCTGATCCTCCAATCAGTCGCCCTAGTACTCTGAAGTCCCTTTTAATTGCTTTTAGACTTCTTTGAGCAACCTCATCATTGCCAGCCTGCATGACCAACAGTGGGTAGTAATCAGTGGGACGTACCAGACCAGGGAGTTTCCTATTAACATCTCTCACCTGGGCCCCAGAGACGCAGCAGACTTCCCTGTGGTGTGGGTCTGGTCAGTATATTGGGCCTTCCGTACTGCTCAGAAGGGAGTCACCTACGACAATTACCCTCCTTTTTTCTTAACAGAGGAAGTCTTGATACATGGGGCTGACTCACCCAAAGCAACCCCCTGGATGGACTTTCATAAGGGTCCTCATTTGCCTGGCCCTCAAGTTCCAGAGCCCGATATCTGTTGTGTAAGGGCAGCTGGGATGATAAGGGAAGCCAGAAGGGGAAACTCCTTTTTGTTTTGAGAGTGTTCAAGGGGTCTATATGTGTGAGCTTCTGTGGGTTTAGACCTCTTCTCAGCTCACAAGTTGGAGTGTACTCTTACGAGAAATTGTCTCCTCTTCCCTAAAAAAAACATGATTAACCATAAGACATATTCTGAGCAGTGAGTGATAGCATGAAGATGCAGCACAATGGCAACCACATATCAGTGTCTCGAGGAAAAAAAAAATATGTATTTCAATCTAATAAAAAAGCTAAACATTTTCCCAGAAAACATAGTCCATCATGATTTTTTAGATCCATTCTAGAGCTAATGTTGTTTAGGGAAAACTATCTATATCCCATGTAATCCCAAGAACATATTTAGAATGTTCTCATGTCAGTTTCCCAAGAAAGATTATTTTTGTTCAGTTTTTATTGCACTCTTACAAGTTAGGAAAAATGAAGCACATGAAGAAATGAATTGACATCTTCAGGATACAAGCTAGCTTATACATAGGCGTATTAAAGTGATAATAAGACAGGTACACTGTACAATGAACCTCCAAGGATAGGAAAAAGAAACGGAAATGAAAATTTGTATGATGAGATAAGAAGGGCAAGTTAGGTTAACAAGATTGTCCTTATGGATGATTTGATTTCAACCTTTTTCAACCTCCTTGTACTAATTGGGAAATCTCTGAAGCATGCTGTAAAATGGAGACAAAATTGAAAGATTTAAGATTTGGTAAATGATTGCTTTCCTAAACCACTCTGTTAACAGCCCAATGTGGAATAGTTTTTGCTTAATCTAGGTTGAATTTTAGGCAGTGACTAAGGCAAGAGTGGTAAATTATTGAAACAATAGAAGGCAATCAAGTCAAATGTCCACAGCCCACAGTACACTTATTTTGCTGTATTTTTAAAATAGTGTTATTGTATAAAGAAAAAGCAGGTACAGAAAGTAATTGAAAATATGGAATAAGACGACAACAGTAAAGAATAGTGTAAATAGTGAAGTAAGGAGCAGTAGGTGCTATTACCAAAGACACAGTAAATTGTAATATAATACGGGTTGCTTGATAATATTTTGAAACAAATGAAATATTGTGATAGACTAAGCTACCTAAAAGTCATTGATTTAAAAGGACTGTGTCATATATACAATTTTAAAATGTATCTGATATACATAAAGTCTATAATGGTGTAGAAAATGTCATTACTAATTACTGTTTTCAATTTATCATGCCTAATAGTACAAGGAGGCATAAATGCATACGAAGGGAAGTGAGACAGGACTCTTGTTATCTAAAAAAAAATCACAGAATCATTTAGGTTGGAAAAGACCTTTAAGATCATCAAGTCCAGCCACCAACCCAACACCACCATGCCCACTAAACCATATCCTGAATTACCACGTCTACATGTTTTCTTAATATCTCCAGTGACGGTGACTCCACCACCTCCCTGGGCAGCCTGTTGCAATGTTTGACCACTCCAATGTCAAAATGACTGGGCCTGTTGTGTTCCTTACACAGGTCTATAGCAGTATACAAATCCCTCTCTTGCAATGTAAGTATCATGGCCCACACACCTGATTCAATGTCATTAACTGCCACACAGTATTTTAAAAAAATAAAATTAAAAGTTTTTACTCTGAAGCTTTAGAACTGTTTTATGATCTTGCTGAAAAGTAGTAAGATAAAAGACTACAGAATCTTTAAAATCTTTACTGAGTCATGTTGACTGAAGAAACTAAAAGTCTGCAAATTAATGAGCATTGACATAAAGGCAATTGTGTCTTAAGAAACAAGTGCCTACTGATTTTTTCTTTACATTTGCCACAAGTTGTACATATGTTTTGTTATTCAAGAGACATAGCTCCTTGCTAAAGCCCAAATTAATTACTTATTTGAGATACAGTTTTATACATGAAGATTTGTTGTTTTGTAATATCGCATTCAGAGTCATGATATCTCTGGAGTCATTTTCCTGACGGATGTTTAATTCTGTATGTCTTAAAAAAGACATTTTTCTTCTTGTAAGATTGAAAAGAAAAAAAGAATAGCTTTAAACAATGACAAATATTTACAAAGAGATTTTATTACAGTAACTGAACCCTGCTGTTGGTATTGGATAGCAGTAATACATTTGGTGCAGGTATGAGAGGACTGGAAAAAAAAAGTATTATTTTCATCATAGCTACATATGGCCTGAAAAAAATGGATCTATAATTCTGGTATACACAAACATCTTTCCAAGAGAAGGATGGTCATACAGTCGAAGTGTTCTGTTCTTTGAGTTCCTTAGATTCAGTTCATGGTAGATACTGCTTAAATAATTTAATGGGTCTATGCTTTATTTCTCTAACTTCAAAATGAGTTAATATTATTTTTTAAACTTTACCTACTTTGACTTTGTAAAAGTTAAGCTCTTATGATTGAGATATTTCTCATCTCATAACTCTATCTATAGTTGCAACAAGGTGAGAGTTTGAATTTGGTAAACATCTCTGAAAGTTACTTTATCTAAAAATAACACAAAATAAGTTTTAGAAAGTCAAGGATCTAGAACATCATCCCAAACACTCACTTTGATAAGTTAAATAACTATTAATATAATACAGTGAAATAGAGTTTCACTGAAATTCACTGCTTCTCATTAGAAGAGAGACTGGAAGTTATTGTTAAGTAACAGCAAGAGAAGGATGGATGCTCTGTGAAAACAAACCAAGAGGTGAGGGTGACCTCAGTGCAGGAAGAATTAGTCACCTCACTGATGAGGGTGTAGTTCCAAAGTAACTGAAAGGGGTTATCACTAAATTTAAGGTTACAAGTTTCCTGATACTTAAGGTTACAATATGGAAAAGTTCATTGAGTTTTATGATTTAGAAAACATTTAAGTGAGTAAAGGAAAAGGATTTGGCAACTAGAGAGAATTAATCCAAACAGGGTCATCATTTTGGCACTCATGGTCATAAAGGAACATTTATTGCCCGAAGGTCCAGTAGACTTTTGTAGAATTTATAATACCAAATTATTTTTTATCTCTCACTGGTGTATCTGTCTTAATATTAGAGCACCTGAACAGTGAAGATTTTCAAGAGTATTTTAATGTGCGTTTCAATAAGAAAAAAGTTGATTTAGCGTTTTTTAACCTCATGTCTTTTTTAGTGAAAAGTCTCCTGAGAACTGTAATGCATACAAGATGGAATACCTTCTCAAAACTGTAGATAAAGAGAAGAACTAAGTTCATTCTTTAATAACATTCCCTCCTATAATAATAATAATAGTGATAATAATAACAGTGATGATAATAACAACAAGATTAACAACAACTGCCTGAGATACTTTTACTGTCAAAGAGAGTATATTGTTCTAGACAGACCAATGGAAGACACCTAGATTTAGGTACAGTGAGGTCTTTCATCTGTCTCACACTCCAAGGGAGAATTCTAACCAAAAGGGTGTAAGGCAACTTTCCAAAGTACTTAGACTTTTAAGGAAGTGAAAGCCTACTTTTCTTGTAAATCCTACTAATATCTTTGCAACTGTAGTCTGTTCTTACTCTGGTGAATACAAATTATGCAGCCTTAAAAGAAATGTCAAAACTAGACTGAGTTAACCCAGTCTCTAACTGATTGGAAATGTATTTGTGCTGACAATGCCTTTTAAATGTATGAAAAGGAATTCATCTTTTAAATAGCATGTAGGACCTGCTATTGCTAAGTAATAAATTTAAAAAAAGGATTGATCATTGATATAAAAAGTCTTTTTGGTATTGCTGACTTGTCCTACTAATAGACTTTTGTTTAATCTGAATGGTATGGTAACAAGAAAATTGCTGACACTTTGAAAAAAACAACTGATCCTATGTATCAGTTATCAAATGGTTTCTAGAAGGTTACCTTTTACTATAAAACAATACAGAAACAAATGTTGACGATGCAGTCTAACATGATTTGCTTCAAAAGAATTTTTTCAAATACATTTATTTTTTTCAGTTCTACTAACTGGAAAAAAGTAGGAAATACAATGAGGTAGTAGAAGGCACATTTCCTAGTAACACAAGTATTACATCTACATTTCTTATTCTTGTAACTTCAAGGAATACTACTTTCCATCTCTCCTTATACCTCTGAATATTTACATTTTAATAAACAATGTAAAATTTTAAACTTAATTTCATACATTTTATTAACTTATTTTAATAAGAAAACTATGTGACATTCAATTATATTATCTTTATAAGTCATGTTTATTTTCCCTGTATACATATGATTTTAAAAAAAATCTTAAAAAAAGAGAAATCAGTCTAATGATTCGCAATACATTTTTTGCCAGGTTGAATAAGTGTTAAATCATGTGAGACAAAAAACATTTATAAATCACCGCTTCTCATATATTGTGGCAATTAACATTTGTGATACAGAAACAAATACTTATATCGGTGTTAAATGTAATGAAATTATCTGTTGTTATTATTCATTAATGTTCTAACCATTTTCCCTTAAGAAATATTTAGTAATTTAAGGAGCATATGTTTGTGCAAATTATATTCTCCCTTAAGATTTTTTAAGAAGCTCATAATAATAAGCAATTATACAGTACTTCTTTAGCTTAAACTTTTAGATTAATCACAGAAAGGTTTTGTGCATAACCTTATTGCCAAGAACATGCTTTGATGTGACAGACTTATCCTCAATTAGGTTTTGCTAAAACATCATCTTTGTACTATTATCGATGTTTTGTTTTAGTACAAAGATAGTGTATTCTCTTTACAGATATACTAATTAAAAAGATATTCTGTTGAGTGTACTGCTTTTAGTGAACAATTAATTTGATAAAACTATTTTTTTCTGATTGTTTTCTTTTGTATGCACAGCCTAGCTTTTGATGATCAAGATGACAACACAATACAATATCATCATGCAAACAGTGTAACCAACAGGTAAGCCCTATGCTGCACATTGAAGAAATGTATCTGTAGTTTTATCTTATTGTTTGTAGATGTCAGCTAAACCTTATTTAATATCTTTTCTCACAAATAATTTGCATGTTTGAATGGTTCCATGCCTTTAAGTTGAGAGAAAAAACAGTCTAACTAAAAATTCCAGTGTTCTGTATTTCTACTTGACATTATCAAAATGTACCACAGAGGAAATATGTCATGTTATGTCGTAAGAGAAAATGACAAGCTCTGTACAAACACATGAACAGCAAATCGTTTATCTGGTATTAGTGAAATAAGTAGCTAAGGTATAAATGTCTTCATTTACAAAGGGACTAGATAGCGTAACAATACGAGTGAAACCTGTTAAAGAGAATCTTTTAAATGACTACATGCTCACAAAGTAACATAGCAGAATTAGAATGGGAATGTTCTTCACAATAAAATAGATGGTATAACCATTTAAGCAGTTGATTTTTAAGTGATAATTGTAGATTCCTTCATTCCTTTGACTGAGCATCCCGGCTTGACTAGGTGGCACAAGGCAAAGGGGATTTCTGGTGCATCTGGAGCACAGACGAGAGCTTTCCAGTGGCAGGGTGTACTTTACCAAATGGTAGATCACTAGGAGAATATGCAAGCTGATCACTGGTGAATTCTCAAAAGAGGACTGATAGTTGCGAATAAGCTTTTCCAGCTATTCTCTGAGAACAGATGTGCTCTGTAGCAATTGATGCAATGTAGAGAAAGAAATGAAACGTTACAGTACAGAAAGCAGTGGGATATGACATGTAATCTCACAGAAGTTGGAGTAATAATATCAAGGATTGAAGAAACATAGGTATCACTTAGAAATTAAGACCAGTCTCCAAAATAAGATAGTACAAGAACTCAGATAACAATGCAACGGTTAGCCACTTGAAATTCTGTATAAATGAATGCTTGTTGCGACCAGATATGTCCAAAGGTCACAACATGAGTTCTGCAACAATATTCTAAGGCTTTGACACAGCTTGATCAATCTAATCTAAAACACTCCATCTGGGCCAATTAGCTTCATTTTAGGTGCTGGCTTGGCTCTTTTTCATGAGTGGTTTTGCACTGCTGCATTTTTATCTGTCTGTTTGTTTTGTCATGGAGCCTCAAATATTCGACACATAAACTAAAGAGACAAATATATGAACTATGTCAGCTTCCTCTACAAGGATGGTGTGTGAAGTGAGTTTTCCAGTTCTGCTGTGTGTCTGAGAGGCAGAGTTACAGAGTTTATTTCAGCGTGGTAGCGCTGATTACTAAATGCAAATTTTACACTAAAACACAGTGAAAAGAAAACTGGGATGACAAAAACCATATGTTGACAACGTCTCCACTAATAAAGGATAACAAAAGTTATACACAGAAAGAAGTGTCTTCAAGTCCTTTTAAAGCTATTAAAAAAAGTAAAATTAAGGAAATATATTAATTTTTTCTCTAAAATTGTTATTTCTGACTTGAGCAGAAACTAGAAGAAATTAAAATCTCTGTGAAAACGCTTTCATAAGATTAATTTTGTATATCAAAGAGCCAAATTTATAGATCTTTAAATTCTGTTAACAATGATAATGATAGGTCAAGTAAATTTTGCATGTTAATTTCTTTTTTTCTGATTGTCTTAAGAAATTTATAATTATAAATACTGATATTAAATTTGTTCACTCACAGTGTTAATTTACTGTTATGTTGCTGTCAGAAGAAGACACAGCTATGATCTTTTAGTCCATGGTGTTTTTTCATACTTTTTATTTTATACACTACTATTCTTCAATAAACTTTTTAACCTGTGCAGACAGATGAAGCCATATGGGTAGCTCTCAATCTTAAACTGACATAGTGACATACACTTCAAATGCTACGTGAGCTTAGCGCTGAAGTTGTAAACAAGAATAGTTTTCTGTGGTACATGCTAGTATACTGTAATTTGAATTGATATCAGGTGATGTTTCCAGTTTGTCAGTAAACAAAAGTTACATAGCGTGGCAGTAAAACTGATTTCTTATTGTGCTTTGAGGACCTAAACTATAACATAAAAGAGTTAAGAGTCAAGTTTTCTCCTCAGGCTTTCCTGATACACTCATATTTCTTACTTGTGCATGCTCAGTGCCTACGCTAATTACTCCTTTTTTAAAGATCCTATTTCCCTGATACCAGTTTACATTTAATACCACCTGCTAATAGCAAAAGGAAGCTTTAAGGCAAACAATTCCAAACTGTTAAAATATTTTACACTGTAATTTTCAATTTGACAATTCAAATTACTGTAAGCTTTAAATAAGTTTTCCTCTAGTCTATATTTGAAGTTTTCATCTTATGGAATTAAGGTTGATACTGCTTGCATATTATGCATTCAAATGTAGTTAAAAGAATTAAACTCTTAAATAGAACATTCCTTAAATTGAGTGGGATGGTGGAGTTAAAAGTCCAAGTCTGAAAACTACTAACTAAATTTAATAACTATGCAAAATACAATAAAAACTTTGGATCTTGTCATGAAACCAGGATGAAACCATTCCTGAAACTAGGATGAAATTATTACTTTATTAGAAGTCTGTATTAGAAATTCAGAGGAAGTGCATTATCCCCTAGCAGACAAGTCGTTTGGCTGCAACAGTAGCAGAACTATTCAAGTCGTACTAAAGATGGATAATCAAGAATCTTACTATCGACATTAGTAGTGAAGGATCCCTTGTGTATTATGGATAAAGTCTGAAATAAAACACAAAATTAAGATTGGATGAATCTAAATAAAAAAACTTTCTGACCTTCAGTAAATTGCTTAAAGGTCATTTCTAATTGTGTTTAATAAATCATATTTTTTTTTAATGTGTCCCATCTTAGCTCACTCTTTCTGATGGTTTAGATGGCTTATCATATATGTTTACAGAATTGTCAGAATAAAGTGAAAAACCTCTTGTAGCAGAGAGAAGTAAGAGAACTTATGGGTGGACTGATTTGGTCTTTCAATTACCTATCATCTGTACCAGAAATATATTGGCATTGCTAAGTGCGTAAACAGCAATGTATTTATTACATTCTGTGTTTTATTTATGAACACTGCTATTCAGTGTGATCGTCAGCAGTCAGGATTTTTAGTGGATTCTACATAGATTATAAGGGAGAATAGTCCTATTCTGCATGTCTCCCTGTCTTTTCCATCTGCTGCCTTGTCTTCTAGAATGCAAATCAAAAGAGCAGATGTGTAATGTGGGTATGTCACTAGCAGCACTAAATAATGTGTATGTTTTATTTTGGCAAAGTTTATATAGAAACATACAGTTTTCCTGACCTCTGCTTCTCATTTGCTAGTTACATGATTTCCCCTTGTGCAAAAAGACATTTTATCATGTGCATGCTGTTTAAAGGAAGCCAAATGACAGCTTCTGGAAATAAAATTTATAGAAAGCAAAATTTGCTAGGTGGCTATATTGTTAATATAACTCGCAAAGAGAACATAGAGGAAAAAAGTTAGACCCTGCGAGCCCTTGTTCTTGTAGGGGACTTCAATCTACCAGACATCTGCTGGAAGTATAACATGGCAGAGAGGAAACAGTCAAGGAGTTTCCTGGAGTGTGTGGAGGATAACTTCCTGACACAGCTGGTGAGTGAGCCCACCGGGGAGGTGCCCCACTTGACCTGCTGTCAACAGACACTGACTGGTGGGAGACGTGGTGGTCGAAGGCCGTCTTGGGCTAGCAACCATGATATGATAGAATCCTCAATTCTGAATGAAGTAAGGATGGGGTCAGCAAAACCGCTACAATGGACGTCCCGAGGGCAGACTTCAGCATGTTCAGGTCACTGGAAAGGACGGGGTCAGCAAAACCGCTACAATGGACGTCTGGAGGGCAGACTTCAGCATGTTCAGGTCACTGGTTGAAAGAGTCCCTTGGGAGACTGTCCTGAAGGGCAAAGGGGTCCAGGAAGGCTGGACAGCCTTCAAGAAGGAAATCTTAAAGGCGCAGGACCAGACGGTCCCCATGTGCTATAAGAAGAGCTGGCAGGGAAGACGACCAGACCATCGTGGATGAACACAGAGATTTTGCTGGGACTCAGAGAAAAGAAGAGAATTTATCACCTCTGGAAGAAGGGGCAGGCGACTCACGAAGAGTACAAGGATCTCATTAGGTCAAGCAGGGAAAAAATTAGAAAGGCAAAAGCCCAACTAGAGCGCAGTCTGGCCACAGTTTTAAAGGGTAACAAAAAGTGTTTTTACAAATATAGTAACAACAAAAAGAGAGCCAAGGAGAATCTCCACCCCTTACTGGATGTGGGGGGGAACATTGTCTCCAAGGATGAGGACAAGGTTGAGGTACTTAATGCCGCCTTTACCTCAGTCTTTAATAGTCAGACCAGGTATCCGCAGTGTATTCAGCCCCCTGAGCTGGAAGACAGGGACGAAGAGCACAATAAATTCCTCATAATCCAAAAGGAAACAGTTAAGGATCTGATAAGCTACCTGGACACCCATAAGTCTATGGGACCTGATGGGATCCACCTGAGAGTACTGAGAGAGCTGTCGGAAGAATTTGCCAAGCCATTCTCCACCATTTATCAGCAGTCCTGGTTAAACAGGGGACGTCCCAGACCACTGGAGGCTTGTGTAAAGCCTTGGAGGCTTGTGTGATGCCTATCTACAAGAAGGGCCATAAGGAGGATCCCGGGAACTACAGCCCTGTCAGCCTGACCTCCGTACCAGGGAAGATCATGGAGCAGTTCATCTTCAAGGCACTCACAGAGCATGTGCAGGACAACAAAGGGATCAGGCCCAGCCAGCATGGGTTCATGAAAGGCACGTCCTGCTTGTCCAACCTCATCTGCTTCTATGACCAGGTGATACACCTAGTGGATGAGGAAAAGGCTGTGGATGTTGTCTATCTGAACATTAGTAAAGCCTTTGATGGCATCTCCCACAGCATTCTCATGGAGAAGCTAGTGGCTCGTGGCCTAGACAGGAGTACTCTTCACTGGGTAAAGAACTGGCTGGA
>NW_010509694.1:0-16306 GCF_000687285.1 Phaethon lepturus
GGTCGCTTCCAACCCAAACTATTCTATGATATATTAATTATGAGAAATGTAGAAATTCATATAAGCATAAGAGAACATGAATATATATTATTTTTACCTTTCCATCTCAACAACCATCTATTATTAAGACTTTATAGCTCAGCTAGTATAAACTGAGTTACTTAAACTCATCTCTGAATTTGTCTGAGTCTGCATTTATCTCAGTTCACAATTTCTTATTTTAATTTGTACTTACAAGAGAATTACTATGTTTTTTGCCCAGTTGTAAGAGTGTAGAGGAGCTATGTCAGCTCTGAAACTGATACAGTTTTCTTCCGCCTCTGCAGTGAGTTCCAGGTGTGCCTTTCATGTTCACACACAAAAACCCCCTTACGAAACCCTGTAGACACATCCATCCTTCTAGTATGTTGGTCTAGTCTCAATGCTTACTGTAACAAGCTGCGCTACAGGAGTCATGAACCGCTATACAAGCCTGAATTTGTAGAATTCAGTCCTCAGTTCAGCTCTGAGGACCTCCCCCACCGTATGAACTTACATGTCAGATGGCTGAATTCCCCAAAATCCTGCATCTTGCAGGACTGACTTCTATGTCTGGTGCTCGTATATGCAAAGCAGAGGCTTCAAAACAGACTGAATGGCCTTCCGGTGCCTGCTCCGTGACAGCATGCCTGTGTAAAAGGGAGGTCCCCTGGCTGAATCTCAACAGAAAATACTGCATTTCGCGTCTTTTTATGCTGCCTTCCCAGGCCAGGTTGAGTCTGTAACTCTCTGCTACTTCATGGATGGTTCTATTGCACCCCTGCGCTGCTCGTCTTCCTTCAGACTGTTCTGGCTTCTCCTACTCCTTTAATACAATGTGGGTTTTTGAACAAAGCCTCGGACAGATGGCATTTTTTTATTAATCCTTCATTGTAGTTCTCTTTCAATCATAGCGGCATACCATGGTTCCAGGCTTGCACGGAACCTTGCTAAAGCTGTCTGTACCTTTCATTGACAGCTTGTCTCTTGCGTTGCCAGAGATATTTTTTTAGATTCTTACTTAAATTATGTGGATGGAGAAGAAAACAAAGCAGGCTTTCTCCCTCTGAATCGTATGATAGAAGTGTCACTGGAGTAATATGATGATTATAGGCTGAAGGTTTTTCAGGTTTTTCAGTTCTTTCTAATACTTTTCACAGATATAAAATATCCACAGATCTTCAAGACACCCTTTAAACTTTTGTCAAGCAAGGATTGTAAGATGCATAGATTTACCATTTCCAAACACAGAGTCAGGGACTAGAGCAAAATTCTTGAGTGTATTAACATTAAAATAGGACTCTTAAGCATATATTTGTCTTTACTGTGTTTAAACTCAAACATTTCTAAGGAACAATGGAGTTTTTCTATTGTAAACCAGTAAGATTAAGAGGAAAGTGTGAAGAGTATTTAGGCATAAAACTGAAACAGAAATGGATGAGGGCTGAGCCCTTAGATATCTTTTATACATCTATCTGTTCAGTTGAAGGAAAACATCAGTTCTGTCCAGAAAAATTACAGGAAGGAACAATTTTTTTCTTTAAATTCATTAAGTTCCAGGATCATTTATAGCGGGCAAATATTTAGTTTTCTTTATTTTGTATTTACTATGCTATTTTTTCTTTCAGAAGGATGACTGATGGAATCAAACTGGCAAAATCAACTGCATTAAAATCTCATGGTTACCAGTTAACATTTATTCAATGAGAACACAACGCTCTTCAGCAGAGATTTTTACTTTTATAATATATTCTCCTATCATGCATCTCAAAAATTTAAAGCAAGATTATACCAAGAGACAATATAACTTAAGAGATTTGTGGGAAGGGACTAGACCTTTCATCTACCTTTGATTAGTAGGTGGGAGAGAGATGAAGGTTGATTAGCAGGTGGGAGATAGATAATGGATGAATTTAGATTGAGCCAAAATTATGCATAATATTTGGCTTTTGCACATTTTCAATAATTACAATAAGACAGCCTTTCTCTGTTCAAAGATGTTCTATTCATGAAAGATTACAGACACTTTACATAAAGACTGGTAGATTAAAAGAAGCAAGCAAATAAAGAATATCTGAAACTGAAAAAAAAGTAATTTGCATTCTAGGATCTGGAATTCTAGTACTTTGTCATCTTGCCAGCATCATTCTTTGATTTTTCATTCTATGAACTGGCCTTGTCCACCCTTCTTTATCCAAAAAACATTAATAGACACCACAGAACAGCACCTTGAAAGCTGGTGGTACCTTTTCAAAGTGAGACACCCAGGATTCTAACAGCTTTAATTCATTCATGGAAGTTTAGGTAATGAAGATCAATAAATCTCTGCACAGATGAGCAAGACTTAGTAGGATTAATAAACAGTTAGGACAATAGTTTGGCAAAATTTCAAAGTACATAGAGAGGATTAGTGTGGTGTTTGCCTAATATTATCGCTTTAATACCAATTCCTAGTCCCCCCAAAACAAACAGATTCAGGGAGGAAACATGACAGCAATGTGGAGATGTGCTGCCATGGAGATGTAAGGCTTCCCTCCGCTCCCAGGGTGGCTCTCCAGGGTACCAGTCTGAGCACATGCCATTCCATCCATATGGTCCCTTAGGAAAATTGGATGCAGGTCTTTCTGCACTCTGCTTAATTTTATCATATTCCAGACAGGAGAGAAGTGTCAGGAAACAGAAAATAAATAAATAAATAAATAAATAAAAATTGGAAACAAAAGAAAAAACTTTTGGTGAGGCAGCTTTCTGAGATATACAGCTACAACTTGAAGCAGAAGAAAAGGTCTTAAACCAGAAGAAGAAGGTGTGAGCCCACAGAAGCTACCGGAGCTACTCCAATCTATATTAGGTGAGGAGCTGTTCTTGCGCTGTCAAGTATCACACTGTATCATACAGGCATCAGGTACCAGAACAGCATCAAAACTTCTCTGCATTTGCTTTGCTTTAGTCATGTCTATGTAGCTCTGCATTGTTAACTGCTGACTCACTAAAACTAACTGTGCAGTTCTTTAGTTGTCTTCTTTTGTCTGCATTGAACATATTTTATTAATTTTTCATCTGAAATCACACAGGAGTGATAGCAGAATAAAACCCGAAAAAGTGTGTCAGAATCTGCCTTCTCATTTAGATATTTGAGCTTAAAAAGTTTGTGGTTTTGTATTATTCCAGAGAAAAAGAACATTTTCAGTTATGACTTTTAGAAGAGAGTCAATATTAATGGATTTTTGCTGTTCTGATAACATTCTCTTATGCTCTGTGGAGGTTACATCCCATGTGAGTATCTTTATAGAATCTGCAGCATGACCTCTCTGTCTTATAAAAGATGTTTTGCAAGTACAGTGGGATTCTTCTAACAAAGTTTATAGATGTAGGACAAAAAAATCTTTTTTTTCCCTAGTAATATTCATGCATCCCTGTTTTTTTTTTTCTTTCTTATTTTCAATAGTAGTCTCACAGCTGCCATGCTAAATAGGTGGAATTTGCAGCTACAGAATCAAGACAGAGTAATTGACCTGTCCAAAGTGAAACAAAGTTCCAAATACTGGTATCAATTTTATAAGTCTGGAACAGCTATGCCTAGATTCTACAGTAAGACGTGACAGCCCTAGTTAAGCTGTGGCTTTTCACGGTGTGCATCAGAGTGACTCAGTTGTATTTCTAATGATTGGGTTGAATGGAAGATCTGATCTCAATCCCTTTCCTTGAGTTGACTTAATGTTTCTTTTCCATCTCCTTTTTTAACTGCATGTTAAAAGAAAAAAATCATATTAAAAAAAAATGTTGATTTTCTTTCACAAAAAGAAAAAGAAATAGAAAGTATGGAGTCACTTTATCACCAAAATCAAAGGGTTGCTAACAATGAGCAATCAATAAGAAACATTTCACTCCTAGAGCCCTTCAATCTACCTGAGCTGTTGCAATTTCCATCACCTGATTGGAAGCAAGTCTGTAGGCCGAGAAAACAATTCAGCCTTTCTTCTTGAAGACTTTGGAAACTTTTAAAAAAATGTTTCTAAAATTTCAAGTTAGAAGTCAGGTCACATTTTGTCTGTCTCATCCTCAGATCTCCACATCTACTTGAAGTTAAAAGACATTCGCTTTTACTTCACTGGTACTTATTTTGAAGATACATACTTGATCATGGTTAATTCAATAAGCGAATAAGCCAATTAATTATTTCAAATGTGGTTATTTTGAGGACAAGGCTTTATATTTTGTTATGATCTTACAGCTTTTTATGGCTCATAATTATGGAAGTTCTCATTTAAGGAAAATCTCAAACCTCAGAGTAGTGGTACCTGAATTTAAGACTCTACCTAGAGGCCAAAGGTCCCAGGATAGTCACTGTAAGTCTGGAATTCAATTCAGTTGTCTAAACACCATAATTTTGGGTCTAAGGGTTTCATTTTACCTTCAGGGTAGATAAATTATTTTCTTCTGTTTCTTGTTGATTGCTCATTTTATGCTATCTATTGTTGCTAGCAATAAAGTGATTCCTTGCTTTTTCTCGGTGGTTTTTTTTTTTTAATATTCCGAAAATGTAAGTCTACTCTAGGTTCTTCATCATATCTGCCAGGCCTATAAGGAATTTTTTGAAATTCAAAAGTATCTTGAATATTGTTAGGTTTTTGCAACAGAACTGGCCCCCATGCACGACTCAAGAAGAGCACAGCCCCCCCTCAGGTCCAGTGGCATGTTTACCAGCCATGTGCTTATATCTCAAATATAGTTGTTCTGGCAGGCTCCACTGACTTTATTGGCTAGAATGCCATTAACTATGAGATCTTAGACATCTAGCTTATACAGACAGCTAAATGTAGGTGTCTTAATCTTGAAATGAATCCCACACAAAGTGACAAGTTAGTCATTGGTACATGACAAGTTTATCATCGTATGTCATGTATAGTTTCCATGAAAATTTAGAATAACACTTCATAATTCATTAAGTAAAGTCACTTTTTTTTTTAAATAGAGTGTCCCTCAACCTAATTAAAAATATGGTGGATGTGGAAACGGAAAGAAACCTTTGAAAGGAGTAACTCACACTTTCCATAATTTTCATTTTATATCTCAGTGCCCAAATCCAGAAAACAGAGAGAATTAAAATAAGTTGCTACAGTCATATTTATTAAGGACCATTTTGTTGTTATATCTACTTTTTAAAGATAAAACAATGAAGAAAAAGCTGGATAGGAACTGTGGAGAAAGGAGTGGGGAAAAAAACAGACAAACTAATATCGCTAGTTGAGGAGATGGGAAAGAGGAAGAAGAGAGAGAAAGGAAATGTGGCAGACGTTTCTCCAGGTCCCTCTGGGAAGAGGTGGACTGTACTAGGCGTCTGAATGGCAACAGCAGTTCATACATTCATGCCTTGTTCATACACGTTAGTAACAAGAATAAGCAACAGACATACAAGTGGATGAAGACTGAGAGACAAGGGTCCAAAGCCACTGATCTGGCAATGTGGAGATGCTGAAGAACATAACATCGGATGGCTTTGGAGAGTCATCTTTGTCTCATAGGAATCATTAGCTGTGCATTACAGTTATGTGATTAAAAACTAATCAGACAGAACACAAAGGCCCAGTGAAGATCAGCAGAACGACGACGGACTGAGGAACCCCACAAGGTAAATGGTGCACCCTGAACGAGCTGCTTGGGACTACCTAAGGAGAATGGCAGGACCACTGTCCCCAGGGGGAAGCCCACCAAGAACCAAGGACAGTGTGTCCCAGAGCACCTTGCAGACTGAAGGGGTTACTGTCTGCACAGGTAGAGGCCTCATTATGGGATATCAGAGGAGGCAGACTTGGGGATTACATAAAACTTATTATAGGGTATTTTAAAGGAATTGTGGGAATGTGTGAGACATTATAGGTTGTTTAGGGGAGCACCAAAAATGGGGAAGGGAGCTTTCAAGGTGGATTAGGAAGGAACAAGCAGAAAAAATTGAGAGGAAAAGGGATAAAACAAGCTGTTCAGGTGTAAATGTCTTTCATTGGTAGCCTTGTCAGACTGAGCCCAGCATTTCATAATTCCAATGTGCCCTGTCTTCTCATTAAATCCTGTTTCTAATTATCTTCTGTATGGGTGTGCTCTCTATTCTGAGTGGGTACGTGTGAAAGCTGGTGAACTTCAAACTGAAGCCAGCAAGTAGGATAAAAAGTACCAGCTACTGGATAACAGATCCCAGTTACTGGAGTGCAACTGCAAATCTCCAGCTCATATGTCTGGGTACCAGCAACTGGGAGGACCAGCACATCTGGGAACCAGCTCCTGGGTAGGCTGAGCACCTAAGGCTCACCATTGCAACGATTAATATTTTGTGTATATGTATTTCTTTTCCCTCACCTGATTTCCAACCCCATAGCCAGAAAGCAAGAACAAGATCAGGCCACCCACACTGGTCATGTTTGTGTGAGTGCTGCGTGCACTTATGTGGGTGCTGGCAACGCACTGCTGCTTGCGTTGGTCCATGTGGCCAGCTGTGCACATGTGTATGTGTGCTCGTCTCTCTGTGTGTCTTGTGAATACATACTCAGCCTTGCTGCCGGTTGAACCTTGGGACGCAAAGCCACAGAAACCTCACATTCATCAGGCTTTCAACTGCCTGAAACAAGAAATATGCTTGCCCTTGTGGAGCTAGGTGAGACAATCCTTCAGCTGAGAGATTATGATACTACCAGCTGAGATCAACAGAACTGTGATAATTTACTCACTAAAAATGTATTCTTCTATTATAGATATTCACACTTTAAAGGAGTAAGCTGTCAGTTTATTTTTTGAAACCAGAGGTACTTAGCTTACCTTTTAATAATGATCCTATACAGCTTTTGGAAAAAAAAATAGGTTTGAAACAACAATGGCAGTATTTCAATTAAGTTGGGCTTGGAATACCCAGAAATAATGCAGTATTATTGTGTGGAAGCCTACAGCTGTGTCCTTATTCTTGGTATGAATATATCAACACGATAGTAATCGTCTTAGCTTTATATAAAATACAGTATGTTGCTAGTTATAAATAAGAGGGCAAAAGTGGGTTCTGATGTGATCCACATTGATTCTTTAATACGAAGATATTGCATTTTTTGAAGGAATGCACTATGCATATCAATCTTGTGAGAAAGAAGCTATATTTGCTGGCACTGCTACTGTAGCTCACAGTTTTTCAATATGTCTGAGGAAATGGTATTCTGTAGGAAACACTGTGAAGCTAAGCAATTGTGGGAGCCCACAACAAATGCGTGTCAGTAGCGTAAGTACCACAAAGGAATATTTCCGCTCACAGGAATTATTTATTGTTCTGTTTCTGCTGGCTTTCTCAGGTAACATGTTAGGATTTGGACAAGTTGGAGAGTACATGGGTAATTTATGATACCAAATGTATTGTAGTTTGGAAGGTCAAAGCCATATAAATTGGCAAAACATAGAAACAGTCTTGAAGAAAATATCATTCACTCTTTTGTGATAAACAAACAAACAAACAAAAAGCGACAAAAAAAGGCTCTAAGTCATGGCATAAAATCCATTGTTATTTCAAATAACCATATCATATGGATCTCACAAATTGACCTAACTTACCTTAAAAATGTTAAAGATTCTTTTTCTCCTGCAACATGGAGAATTCCTGTAATGGAACTTAGTTTAATAAATTCACTGGATTACAATTAGAAAATCTAATGTTTAGAAATCTTCTAATTTCTGTCAAAAATTTACCCTTGACATGTTTGCTCTTGTGCCAGCATTGTCCACTCATATGTATGGGCATTTTTCCATTTTTTGATGGTTGCTCATGCTTCTTCAACTACTGCAACCCCTTTCACCTGGGTTTTTTACTCAAAAAAACAAAAGCTGTTTGGGCCTTGGGTCTGCATAGGTCTGCAAAGCTATGTACAGACAGTGATTGGAAAGCTTTTCCCCATCTCCATGGAAATGAAGTATAATCCAGTTCTTGTCTCAAATATTTCTAAGCTAGTTAGTACGCAACTGTTCTGTTCTCAGCCTCTCAGTCCTTCTTTGCATCAGCTCTAACAAAAGCGCAGAAGGCAACACAGTTCTACTGACTTGCATAGTATTACGTGCAGTTGTACCAGCTCAGTGTCCTACAGTGACACAGAATTTTAGTAGAAAGGGGCTGATTGTTTCTGGAACTTAAATCTGTTGTAATTCTAATAATATCCTTAATTTCATTTAGTGCAATGACAACTTTCTTGCTTTTGGTCCATACACAGTATTTCAAGATGTCTGCTGGTAGAGGGTTGGTTTGGATGGGAGTCTGAAGAAAGGCCATTTCAGGCATCGATAAGGCTGAATTCTTGATAAATGCAAGTAGTCTTCTTCAAAATGTTCCAGTCTAGGCAACATGAGGAGTATGTGTAGATGCAGTTTCCTTTGTTCATTTAAATGGAATTGATGTTCTGCAAGCCTCATTTTGCCCCTGATACAGTACCTAAATGTATTGTCAGACAAGATTGGGAACTGACAACAGCAGTGACAGATTTATTCCATTCATTAGGTCCGTTGTCACCCTTTGGCAGCTTTCCCATTCTCAAATTATCTTCAGGATACAAAGTAACTAAGGTAGAAGAGAGTAATTTGTCTTCAGTATGGGTTATGGAGCTGAAATTTTTCACAATCATTTCGTTTGAGATGGATTTGTTTGCACACTGCACTGATGGTTATACTCTTTCTTTATTAAGACCAAGAACCTGTGGATATTAAGCTTAAGAAGTCCATTTCTCCTTGACAGCTTCACCTTTCCACAGGGACTGAGGTGCTATCTTCATCTTCAGCCCTTAATGGTGTTGTCTGTTTTCTTCACTTTGGGAATAATAGTTTCCAAAGTGATTTCAGAATCAAGCAGACAGGCAACCAGCCAGCCACCAGCTATCAAACAACATCGGGTCCGTGCTAAGATAGACCACAGGATAAACTGGGGCATCTTGGGTTGTGATATGAACTAGTCCTCTCATGTGATCTTATTGATAAATGTATAAAACTCCAGTTCATAACAAGCTGTATTTTCAGACCTCTGGAAGGCAGTTTTGAGATCCCACCAACCTGCTGGCAAGACCCCAGGTTACAAGGGGTCTGTTACAACGTAACTGTACTACAGAGTAGTTGCCAGTGCAATCTATACATTGTGGTATAGCTATAACACCAGCTGCTCCCTCAAACGAAGGGGATTGCCTCTGTTGAGCACCTTGCAAATTCAAGGCTGAAGAGAAGTGTGGACAAGCGTTGCCACTGTTGGCTTGTACTCTAAGGAAAATGTTTTGCATTAACTTTAACAGATAATGATAGGCTGACGTTTGAGGTACAAAACCTCTTTTTCACCCCCTTCTGAGAAAAGGGCAGGCAATGCTTAGAAAAATGAGAAATAGAGAATATTAACGTTGTGAAATTACCTAACACACCCTGCTTTGCCTGAATACTACGGCATAGTCATTATCTTGAGACCTATACTTTATCACCCTATTTAGAGGATTCAGTACCAACTGCAATGAAAGTGAGTTGCAGCTGCCACAGCAGCTTTTACTCAGAGTTCTGTGTTGTATGTCGTTATAACTGCTTCATGGGATTTTCTTCTGTTTGTTATTTTCTCCCTTGGATGTTACATTTCTATCCTTCATCTTCTTGTATAAATAAGTACAGGGACATATTGTAAACTAATGACTGTTATCAGTATTAACAATGAATCCTTATCTAGAAACCCAGCTTAACTGAAGTATCCGTGTAATGAGTATGTAAACAAATGTTAGAGATACTGTTGGTATTTTAACGCTGGTAGATCTCCCTTGCTTTCCTTCCCGTCACATATGATTTTGCTATTTCTAACACATCTAGCACCGGGTTAGGGACCCAGCTCTTCCTCACCAGGAGTTATCCTGCAGCTCTCCACTAACCAAAACTGGGCTTTTCCCACCCTGGGCTGACTTGCGGCTTGGCAAGACACAAGTTAGCAGGGAAGAAGGAGCACTTCCGAAGGAAAAAAAATCTGCCAATTTATCAATTTTTTAAATTTTAATATTTGTTAGCATTTGACAGTGTGTATGTTATGACTGAGCACAGACTGTGTGGTATTTTCTGTTCTGAACAGACAAATAGTTGAGTCTTGTTTAGGATTATTACAAATGTAAAATCAGCATTCAACTTTTGTTCTGTAAGATTTGCTTAATATGTGCAATTTCACTATTTCTTCCAGAAAAAGTTTTCAGACTGATCAAGAATGACATGAGAGAATAAGCAATGAGAAATTCTTTTAAAATATTCAATTTTACTTGCATTTGCTTTAGAGTATTATCCACCTTGCCCAATTATGAAATGTTTTAGATTATAAATTTCAAAGACAAAAAATTTGTATTTAATTAAAAAGTAGCCATGGGTTATCTGTCTGGATATGGCTATAGAAACAGAGGTTAATATCACTCCCTTGGAAAAATCCTACACATTAAATTTAAATTTAATAGAGAATGATTTCCATTTCATAGGGCTTTTTAAATAATCATGCAGAATTTTACATTAAGAGTATTTAAAATTCTAGATGGATTCAAAATCCTCCCCTCACACTCTTACTTTGTCTGTACGCACACACTCACACGCATGGTTTCTTTTACAGTGTCATTTTACCCAACTGAACAGAATTACCCTTATGCCCCCTCCCGCCATGTTTTAATTTAGTTTTATAAAACCAGCACTGCTCTGTCTTCACTTCTCTCTGAGTCTAGGGACTTCTTATGTCTCCCGTCCCACTCATCCCTATGCCATCTTCTCACACTGTCATTTTTCTCCTTTTTCTTTTTTTTTTTTTTTTTGTTTGTTTTGGTATTTTTTTGGTAACCGGCAGTGTGCTATGTGGATAAATTAGCAGAAACACTGATTTTAGACTACCCTTGATATAATAAAGGGGGTTGCAGCTGAAAGGTTTTTTTTCCATAAGATCAAGGCTCAGAAAAATCCATTTTTATCAGGCTGTCAGACATGCTCCAGATCTCCTACCCCCAGACATCAATACCTCAAACACTTTTTCTAAAGAAAAAACTCCTATTTGTGCCATGAAATCTGGTTTCTGTTGGGTAGAAGGGTTTAGATCTGGGTGTTTTCTGGAAAACAATTACCCTCATTTTCTTCTAATAATTTTACATGTTTGGCAGCATTTCACAGCCTGAAAAGAACACACTGTACCAATATGAAGAAAAGTCTAAACTATAGCTGGTCATTGGTTATGTGATTGCACTTTTTTCTGGTTTTCAATCAGAAATAATGTTAAAAGAATGAAATAATTAATTAAGTAATAAAGACCTATATTCCCTGTAGTGTCTCTCTTCAGGTGGACATAGCAGAAAGATGGACACATGCCAGTGATGTGCAATTCTCTGCACCTCTTATTTTTTAATTTACTTGCCTCCTTTCACCGAGGCCACACATTGCACACAAAGCTGGATGGTGAAAGAAGGTACAGATACACCAGTTCTTCACTTTCGCAGCTTTCTTCACCTTGGCCCCAGAAGCTATTTGAGAAAAGTGTTGGGCTATCTGAATACACAGCTCACTCCAACAGTTTTGAATTAAACCATCTCTGAACTTCTGAACGATGCTGTTACTGGAACATGACACCCAATATTTTGGCATTTTGGGCCAATGCCAAAGGTTCAGAAACAGTAGCAATAGCTCAGAAGAGAGATTTCAGAGTTGTTTTTCTGGCGTTGGAAAATGTGGCAAATGTAAAACAGTGTTAAAAATAAGGTACTTCTGCTGTAATAATTCTCAGCTCCTCAAGGAGGAGCTTGTATGCAAGCTACAAACCAGATTTGCAGTGGGCAAAACATACCATCTGCCTTATCTGTGTTTAGTACAATATTCAACCTCACATGATTCTTAACAGCGTAAAACCTTCTGTTTGTCAAAAAAAAAAGAGCATTCAGTACGTAAAACTTTTGAGCAACATGTACTAGACTTCTAAACTATGGCAGTTTCCTATTTTTAATCCAATATCCCAAGATTTAACCAGAAAATCATCATTCCTGTGGTAGTGAAAGAGTAGACCTGAGGTACGTTTCATAGCTGACAGCCAGCGACTTTGAAAAAAACTGTTGAAATCAGAATTTTGCAGTGGGGGTATATGTCTATCATATTCCCAAACAAGGTAGACTGAAAACATTTCTTTTTTTAATATGCCAAAAAGATAATTGAAATTATGGAAAAAAACCTGCTACTTTATGTGGCAACATCGCATAAGGAGTTTATACAAGTAATTGGATTTTTTGTGTGTGAAGAACAATCATCTCAAGCATATAGTCACTGATCAAGTGTTTTCTTTTTTTTCTTTTAACAATATATACAAAATAACTATCACATGCTTTCATATAGACAGATAGCCACATCTTTCACTCAAAATGATGGTTAAAAATAATTCTTCTAGTCTGTCAGAATAAATACTTGAGAAATGTCTACTTGTTCTCCCAGTGTGGCTGTATGCAGTGTCCAAGAGAGCTGACTCACAAAGCAAAAGCTTTTTATCTGAAAGTTTGAAGAAAACAAATTTTATTTAATTCAGCACTTTTCCATGGAAATTTCATTGTCCTCTGACCCTGTGCTCAGTAAACTGAGACTGAACAGATTTTCTGAAACTTCCCAGAGAAATTCAGCCTGAGGCAGACACCTGGTGTTTAAATTGCAAGCCGTCCAGTTACAGTTTAGACAGGTAATGTGTCTGAAAATAGAATTTTAAAGCAGGCAAATTGATAAACTGTGCTACTGGCACCAACCGTAATCTGCAAATAGTTGAATGTCTAGGACTCAAAAATATGTGGCATAGTTCTTTAGGTTTGCATGATTAATAAAACCCATGCCCTCAAATGGCAGATCTTAGTGTTAGTTTTTAATGATCAAATCAAATAGAGACACACCAAAGAGTTGGATCACTACTGCCCTGACTGTCATTCACTAGCAAATCTGAAGGATCTTCTGGTATTTTGCTGAGATGTCAATGGTTCCAGAATGTAAGCAATTTTGAATATCAAGGTGCTGGCTTGCACAGAAAACACATTACACTTTTCCCTACTAGTAATTTTTCCATTTAAGGAATTTCCAGGGCAGATGCTGAGCTGCCTGAAAGAATTATGAATTAAGAGAAAGCAAGCTGTGAAATGTAAAGTTGTTGTCAACACTGCAGGAGTTTTAGAACTTACACGTTGGAAAGTACATGGCAAAAAAAAAGTTATACTGTGGGAAGGATGGAGAACACATCAAAATCAAAATCAAAATGTAAACTGGTGCCAGTTCTTTGCTGTTCAAAGAAGGATACTCCAATTACGAAGATTTCCTTTTTATTTTAACTTGAAAATTATTTGTGTTCTCTAAACTATGAGTGAGAGCAAGGTTTAGTGTCTAGAAGTTGCAAGGGAAAGCAATAACCAAACATTGAGCTGATATGTACCATGTGCAATTGAAAGGTTTTTTAGCGATTTATAACTTTAAACTTTTTTCAATATTTTTCTTTAAGTCAAGACAAAGAATCATCCACACCATAAAAAACCCAAAAATAGTTTCACAAAGAGCTTGAGAAATGACTGAAATCCGTGGAAGCTACTGAATATACCATCTACTGAAAAACAGGACCAGCTTGAGTTCGGTAGTCAAGTTGAGATTCATCATATACCACTTTTTCAGTAACTCAGCCTTAACTTGAAAGCCTTATGCACCCTAGTTTAAAATGAGGTGTGCCTCATAACAGTACAGAGCTTTAAAAGGGCCCAATATTTATTGAAAAACTTGAATGAAGCTTAAAGCAGGAAGGTAAGGCTTTGACTGATTAGAATGAAAGGAAAAAAAACCCTCCAAAACCCAACTGAATCCCCATATAAAGCTGATGAATTCCAAGAATTACACCCTAGAAAATATAACTTCTGTTCTAAAAAAGGATTAATGACTATAAATTGTCATATCTTAAAGTGGCAGAAGGCAGAAACCCATAGAGTTGAAAACTTCCTCTAGGTTTTCTGCAAATGAAGAAAACTTTGTTCCATGGTAACATTTGGTGAAAGTCAGTGGAAGTGTTTCAGCACTTGAAATTGAGCATTTCTTTATCCATAGGACTACAGAAGTTCTTACAGCAAATCCTGTCTCATCTGTTTCCTTGTACCACAGAAGAATGGATCCGAAGTCCAAAACCTCTTGTGTGTGTGCTTCCAGAACAGAGTCCTAACTCAGATGCAAGTGCCATATATAAAGTGTTTTTCAGCCACATACTTAAGGATATTTGCAGATTGATGGACCTATTTTGTTAAAGACAGGTTGATTTACATGTTGAGCCACTCTCTGATTTTCCTTCTTAAATGTGTGTCAACTGAACAATTTTAAACAATTCAGCACTGAAGACCTGGCTTCACGTTTATTTTCACCCTGCTCCTTTATTTTTCTTTTCTTTTTTATTTACCAATTCTTAGGTGCTTTGAATACACAATATATAATTTAACAATTTTTTCAGTAGGAAAAACAAATTTAAGAGTGAAGTTTAAGACCTACTGATAGGGATAGACTGTCAAATAGTAGGACAGAAATTATCAGATTGAGAAAAGTTCTATTCATGTGTTTCAAGACAGCAAGCTCATCTCCCTTTTATATAGCAAAGTGGAATAATATTTACACATTAGATCTTTTAACTTATTTCTCCACTAAGACTCTTAATAATAGATGAACTTTTGGGTTATGAAAGGATTTCTAGAGTCTGAAAACTTCACTTTTGATCCTGTTCTCCAGACATATCTCAGATTTCCTTTTTCCATTTTTAAATCTGGTCCCATAATGAAAAAGTCCATCTGCTTTTTGTTTTCATACCTCCTTATGTTTGTTAAAGCGTGGGAAACATCCAAGTTTCACATGTTGTAATTGCATATTGAGGATATAATGCTTTCTGAAGATGAAAACCAGCGTTCTAGTGGTGCTTAGGACTATGGCAGATGCAGAGTCTCAATTTGATAAAACCAGGATGCTTGCTTCTGGCATTTAATGTTGCACTATGTGCAGAATATGATGTTCTAGTTGTTGAACTTTTTGTTAAAATTATTAATGCTGAGCCCTAATAACTCACCTGTACACATAGTCATTTTTCTGTTTTGTGTTTTTCTTTCTTCTCCAGTTATTCTTGAATGCTGTAGTGCAATTAGACAGGTTATGACCATATTCTAGGTCAAAATTAAAAAAAAATATACCTCCCTTGAGCAAGACTGGCAAACTCATAACAATGGATGAGGAGAAGACTGAGGTACTCAATGACTTCTTTGCCTCAAACTTCACCAGCAGTGTCTCTTCCCACACCTCTCAAGGGGATGGACTGCAAGATGGGGACTGGAAGAGCAAAGTCCTTCCCACTGTAAGAGAAGACCAGGTTCAAGACCTCCTGAGGAACCTGAACATACACAAGTCTATGGGACCTGATGAGGTGCATCCCAGAGTCCTGAGGGAATTGGCTGATGTAGTTACCAAGCCACTCTCCATGATATTTGAAAAGTCCTGCCAGTTGGGTGAAGTCCCTGGTGACTGGAAAAAGCGAAACATTGCACCCGTTTTTAAAAAGGGTAGCAACGAGGACCCTAGGAACTACTGCCCTGTCAACCTCACCTCTGTGCCTGGCAAAATCATGGAACAGATACTCCTAACAGTTATGGCAAAGCACATAGAGGACAGGGAGGTGATTTGAGACAGCCAGCATGGTTTCACCAAGGGCAAATTCTGCCTGACCAACCTAGTGGCCTTCTATGATGGAGTGATGACATCAGTGGACAAGGAAAGAGCTACTGATGTCATCTACCAGGACTTCTGCAAGGCCTTTGACATGGTCCCCCGCAGCATCCTTCTCTCTAAATTGGAGAGGTATGGATTTATTTGATGGATGGACTGTTGGGTGGATGAGGAATAGGTTGGATGGTCTCCTCCAGAGGATAGTAGTCAATGGCTTGATGTCCAGATGGAGATCAGTGGCAAGTGGTGTCCCCCAGGGGTTTGTATTGGGACAAGTAGTCTTTAATATCTTCATCAATGACATAGACAGTGGGATCACATGCACCCTCAGCAAGTTTGCAGACAAGACCAAGCTGAATGATACGGTTGACACACCTGAGGGACGGGATGCCATCCAGAGGGACCTGGACAAGCTCGAGGAATGGGCCCATGTTAACTTCATGAGGTTCAGCAAGGCCAAGTGCAGGGTCCTGCCCCTGGGTCGGGGCAACCCCCAGTATCAGCACAGGCTGGGGATGAAGGGATGGAGAGCAGCCCTGCTGAG
>NW_010509694.1:16451-62778 GCF_000687285.1 Phaethon lepturus
CCTGCAGTGCTGCGTCCAGCTCTGGAGCCCTCGGCACAGGAGAGACATGGACCTGTTGGAAAGGGACCAGAGGAGGCCTCAAAAATGCTCAGAGGAGTGGAACAGCTCTGCTGTGAGGACAGGCTGAGAGAGTTGGGGTTGTTCAGCCTGGAGAAGAGAAGGCGCTGGGGAGACTTTCTTGCAGTCTGCCAGTATATAAAGGGGGCTTATGAGAAAGATGGGGACAGACTTTTTAGCAGGGCCTGTTGCAACAGGGCAAGGGGCAATGGTTTTAAGCTAAAAGAGGGCAGATTTAGACTAGATAGAGAGAAGAAGTTTTTCACCATGAGAGTGGTGAAACCCTGGCCCAGGTTGCTCAGAGAGGTGGTAGATGGCCCCTGTCATGGCCTGAAAGGAGTGGTGAAACCCTGGCCCAGGTTGCTCAGAGAGGTGGTAGATGGCCCATGTCATGGCCTGAAAGGACGATGTCCTTCCCCAGGAGACCAATGACCTAGTTCATGATCCCCCTGGACTGAATTAAGGTGAAATGACACCAGCCAACCAATTTAACAATTTAATAATACAAAATGCAAGGCATGAGGTTACATAAATGGCTCAATGGCAACTATTCTAACTAAACAATTCAACTAAACAGACAAGTCCCCTGCAACACATCTTTTACACTTCGACAAAGAGAGAAGAAAGAAAAAGAGAGAGAGAGAGGGAGAGAGAGGGGGGAGAGAGGAGGGGGGAGAGAGGGAGACAGCAGAGAAGATATCACCACCCGTGGATCCAGCGGCCTCACATTGGTCCTCTTGATGCTCCTTGGTGGTGAGGGTCCCCCATTTTCACTTCTGATGGTGTCATTTTTATACATTTCGAGTCCCACAATCTCTGTCTGATCCCAAGAAACTTCATGCATATACAACAGGCTGATTCCAAGAAACTTCATGCGTATGCAACAGGCTGATGCAACAGGCAACGGCACATCTGCAGGCCTTGGTGTCCCCTCTCACCATATCTCTGCTCTGCAGGAACCGGTCATTGCACCTGTACCGTATCTCTGCTTTACGGGAACAGGTCGTTGCGCCTGCACTGTATCTCAGTCTTCTCTGGGGTCCACTCCGTATCGAGGCATGTTCAGGCCGTTGTACCAAAAAGGGTGTGGGTTCCTCGGAACCGTGAAATGTTTAAGACAGAAACTGCATATTGGTCCGCCACACACCATCCCTGGAAACATTCCAGGTCAGGTTGAACAGGGCTCTGAGCAACCTGATCTAGTTGAAGATGTCCCTGCCTACTGCCAGAGGGTCGGACTAAATGACCTTGAAGGGTCCCTTCCAACCTAAAGATTCTATGATTCTATATTTCTATGATTTTAAGAAACAATCTGTCTTTTAAATTGATTAGGGTCATTGGTCAAAGGTATCTCAGAGAAGTGAATATTTATGCAAAATTTTGATTGCAAAAAAGAGAGAAATGTAGGTGAAATTCTAAAATATAAAAGTTTGTCTGGAGTGCTCACATGAACTTGGACTCACACTGACAAAGGACTAAGCATCACTAAGGTGCCAGTGCCAGTGGCTGTCTTACCAAGTAGCATTATTACTATTCACTTGAGTGTTTGTATATCTTATACACTGAACAGAAAGAGTACCTGACTGATATAGCTAATATTCTGGTCAAGAAACTTGTGTGCCACCCCATAGGACACACTGTAGAAACCCATTCAACACATATGTCTGTGCACTGTTTTTTGTAGATATGCAAGAAGTGTTTACGTCACACAGTGACATCTATAAACTTATGTAATAGTCTTATGTGTTTAAGTTTTTTACCTAGATACTAAGAGTGTGATGTGGAAAGTTTCCTGCTTGAATCTCTTCCATCCCAAGAAACTCTACTAACCTGGAGGTAAGAGGCAAAGCTGAAAGATTATTTCTTGAAGTGGGACAACTCTGCTGAAAATCTTGCTGTGTTCGAGCATGAGAAATCAAAACAGAGTGGCTGAATTCAGAACATTCTCTGTGGGGACATCTGAATGCTAAGATACGATTCATAAACTCTGTATTAAAGCATCACCAGACAAAATGTGTAAAGTGTACAAATGGTTGTACTGGGCATTGGAGTCCCTTTCCCAAGACGTGTACTAACCACTTGGACTCGAGAGCCTGTATTCCACCCAAGCTACATATTAAGGTTATAAGTGCCTGTCTGGGTCTCAACCCTAAGCTGAGAATGCAATGTTATTATCTTCAGCCTGCGTTGCTTTGAGTTCTCTGCCAGATTCTCCTCCTTCTCCATTCCAAACACACGAATGACACATGCGTACTTTCTGTGGTTTGGCAGCAATTTCAGTCTAAATCTGAGCCAGGCACATAAACCATGCTTAATTCACCTCCATATGCCACTGGTTACCTGGCTCATTGCCAGCTGGACTCCAGACTCAAAGCTATTGAGGTGGTTGTGGGGAGTGAAGGTATCCTGTCTCGGTGCGGGTGTCGTGCTCAGGATTGCTGTCAATCCTAAAGTATAATCCCATTGTAATTAGCAACAAAACTTCCATTGTGTCAATGAGATCAAAATTACCCCTGCAACACCAAGGAGTGATAGAAAAGAATCCATCAGCTTGGTATTTGAATTGTTGCTATGTCATTTATAATGAAGTAGCTCATGGCTGATGGGCATAAATTAGATTTTTAATTGTTTTTTATATTCTGTAAGGTGACTCAAAAATGCAGGATAAATTCCTCCTTTTCTTAAAGCATCACAAACACTAATCTCCATTTTGATGTACTTTATCATTGTTCATAGTAATAATCTGTTGAAAGTACAAAGTAAGAAATGGGAAATAAAACTAGAAAAGGTGAAGACATATGAAGACTTGCTTTACCTTTTACTGAACTCTGTTCCATCAACTTCAGTTATACAGTTGTCCTTGGGCCTAATTCGATGCAGAGAAGTGAAGTAATATTGCTAGATGGCTGTAAACCTCAGGGAAATCCTCTATTAAGGGAATGATGGCCCTTAAGGGAATATCAAGCTTTATTGTTTCTCTGTTTCTTTGAACACTATGTTCTTAACTCTGAAGTAACATTAGTATCCAGGATTGTACTCCCTACAACAGAATTGGCTAGATAACTTGGTTATTCTTTATAGGTATGTAATATAATATTCTGTTGAATTTCCATTTCAGGATAATTATTTTTCTGCTTCAAAATTAGTCCAGTAGAAAAAAAGAAACATTTCTAAAGGCTTTAACCTTAAGGGAGAACACACAGAGTTAGAGCTTCTACAGTCAATATTGACAGTGCTGCCCTAGCCTATAGGAGATACAAGTTCAAGAGCCTGTCTGGACCAATTCAGAGGACAGGAAGACAATGTTTTCTTCCCTAAATGATAATTCAGACAAAAAATAATTTATATTTCCATTTTCCACATCCCAGGCTAATGCCCCACCTCTTGAAATACAAGGACTTCAAACGTCTTCACAACAATCTCTTGAAAAATAAATTTTGGCTTTAAAATTATTTGTTACTTTATTTTTTTTTAAACTGCATGTATTCTTAAATGTCAAATATTTTACACACCTAAATAGAGGATTTGATGCTAACTTTATACACCGCTTAAATTCTTTATGCATTTCAGATCATCCAGATACTTCTTTAGCATGGATAACTTTATAATACAATACATAATGAATAAATGCAATGTTTATTACTAGACCTAGACCAAAATCCAGATTTTAGTGTGCCAAATACCAGAGATTTGAACTCACAGCTGTGCAATTTGAAATCCAATGAGGTATTCTTCAGCTTAGGAACACATAAGTATAACACTGAAACTTAAACTCAAACAGATAAAACCTGGCATGAGCAGTTTATTTGAAAACAAAACCAGGAAAAAAATGCACACAAAGCACTTAATTACACAACTTAGCCTCAAGTTTGTATGCATGATTATTTTTCAGCTGTTCATGGCTGAACTTTCTGAGATTCTTCTGTAGAAAACATGTCCTGTGGATAGACCTTTAACTCAGATAGAAATAAACCCAAAAGTCTGAGTATTAGAATCAAACAAGGAACTATTTCCACCTGTGTCAACCTTACCCTGCACAGTGCAGCAAGCAGTCATTTTATTTCCTTCCAGAAAAATGCATCAAGCAGAAAATAGCCTCTGGGATTAAGTTTGGAGGAAGAGGCAAAGAAAAAAAAATCATTGCTTTAATTTATTCCCTTTTTTCAAACTAAAAATAAAAGAAAAGAGAAAGAAAATGTGAATCAGACTGAAATTTTCAAAGACACGTAAAGGAGATGGAAATCTCATCTGTACTCAAATCGGTTTTTTCACCCAAAATGCAAATAGTTCTTTGCTTTTACTCCCAGATTCACCAAGGTCACCCCTCTGTCTATGCATGGTACTGCATGCCCATCTGAAGGATCATTAGCATTTATTTATTTGTCTGTCTGTCTGTTTGTCTATCTATCTATCTATCTATCTATCTATTTACCTATCTATTTATTTATTTTAGTTGAACTTGTGTCCCACCTGATTTTCTCCATATATTCTTAACAATAAATGGCTTATAACCAAAGACACCAATTTTATACTGTGTATTTGCTGTAAAATCACATTTATGTAAATGCTGACTTCACACATTCAACTTAAAAATGGAGTCGATATCTTGCAGACATGAAGGTCAAGAGCATAGGCTGTCTGGAGGGCTGCCTTTGGGGAAGAAAATGAATTAAGTAAAGGTAGTTTAAATTTTAGTCCCTTTTTAAAAGCTTATCAACTAAAGGATGAGCTTTGTTATTTATATTCCAGCCAGTGGCAGGAAAGGGCAGGGGAAGCATTGCCTGAGGGAAATTTCAGGAACCCCAGTCCCAGAAGAAAACTGCATGGACCTCTCTTGCCTTCTGCCTTTGCCCTCTGTACTGAAGAAGGCTTAAGGGCATCATTGCGAAGCCTGTCCAGGCAAGGGATAAAAAGGGGAAACTCTTTTGTACCTTATTCCACTGTCCATCTGTAAGGTCCTTGAGGGCATCAACAAGTCTTAACATCCCTTCCCAGGCCCCTGGGACTCCCCTCACCCTGCCCATGGCCCAGGACCCCACTCCAGCCCCTCCAGGGCCATCAGTTCCCGCCCCAGCAAGACCACAGGATGCTGTCTCCATCCCTGCCACAGCCCTGCCCTGCCCAGCCGCGGACCATGCCGAGCCAGGCCCACCTGCAGGCAGATGTCCCATCCCTGTCCCCAGGGCGATGCCTGACGCCTGGGGATGGGGCTGCCCTGCCGTCCCCCCGGCCTGCCCTGCTCCCGGCTGTGCCACCCCAGGCCAGGGAGCTGCCGCCCCCACCGTGCTCTGACACCATGTGCCCATGCCGCCCCAGAAATAGAAACGTGACAGCTAGAAGCTAACGGTTCTGTTCTGCAGGCGTCAAAACACAGGCAGTTATTGTTGGTTCTGGTAAGAAAAGTGGTTTACTCTTTGTTTTGAATATAAAAGAGACCAGAGAGGTACCTCCACTACTTAAACTGTTAGCTTCCCTTGGACTCACTACTGTCAGACCAACATTTTTGCACAGAGCATTTCCTCATGGGAGAAAGAAATGGATGTCTCCATATAACCGTATTATTTTTTCTTGTTGCTGGAGTTGAAAATCTGATTTATGGTTTGGCTTATATTTCTATTTTTCATGGGAATTTTCTCCAGCTCCCTTCTAATGTTTGACTTACAAGGATGTTTTGCTACATTATTGTCCCATCTTGTGCTACGTGGCCCACCGCTGTAGTACTTCAGAAGCAACACAAGCAATAACTATTTACCTGTCTGTTCTGAATGGTCATTCCCATATTTGAAGGGCATTCAGCAACTTGACAAAGCTAAACTTTTCGATTAGAAAATTTCAGAATGAGCATCATTGTTAAAATTATCAGCTACCACTGGGGACCAAGCCACAGGCTGGCTTTAAGGTTTCCTGCAATAAAATGTACAATGAACTCATTGTCCTGGCTGCCAAACACCAATGTGAGGCCCTTGACAGCATGATGATATCAAACTTCCAAATAAAAAACAATTCTCCTGGCAGACTGTAGCTTCCGGCAATGTACATAGCTTGATACAGTCGTTAGTTTTTATGCAGTTTTAGAGCAAACGTTTTACTAGGAACCCAATTTTCTTCTGACAGAAGAGACTATTAGGCACCCCAAGCATGACAAGTGTCAAGAGCTCCTTCCAACTGAAACATGCCGTTGACAGAAGGTGATTTGCTATATCAAAGCTATATATGTATGCTTTGTTTGCTTAGATTGAGCATTTTAAAAAAAAAGAAGGAAAAAAGAGAAGTATCTTAGCTTATCTCTTATGATCTCCCCTACTGTTTATGGTTAATATTCATCTTAAAAGTTTGCAAAAGGGGCCTCTTTAAAGGCTATATTCAAAGGACGCTTTGATTTTTGAATAGGTAACAGCCTTGAGTTTTGCATTATGCAAGGACAGCTGGCAAAGCATGTGGGCTGTGAAATAAGTGGGAGGCTTGATAAAATCCATCCTGAAAGAGAAAACAAGGTTAGGAGCAACGAGCTGTGACTGACTAGAGCTGTGGGAGCTTGGAAACCTTCCCCCCAAATGCAAATGCTTAAGGTTACTTATCTGAATTGTCTGTTGAAAGACATTGCATTCTGTGGCAGCATGAAGTGAGGGAAGATGAAGCTCAGTCCTCTCCTTTACTGTTCTGCAATGCCCAGCATCCATCCCCAAAGAAAGTGCTCAACTTGCAAATGCAACTTAGTTTCTACCGGAGGGTCACATACTGTACTGGAATATAAAATAAACTGTATTCTGCTGGATTAATTTCAAGGTATTCTTCATACAGAGATTTTTTTTTTCTCTTAATATAGTCAACATAATCTATTCTCAGATACAAAAATGTCATGGATGTCTCCAGAGCTTGAGTTGTGGCCCTTTGGGATATTGGGCTCCAAAGATACTACCTCAGAAGAGGTGTTTTAGCACTGCACAATATGAAGGATTTTCTATTTGCTGTGCCAGTCCCAGAAGCCAAAATTAGATCAGAGGACAACGAAGCTGGTGAGGGGTCTGGAGAACAAGTCTTATGAGAAGTGGCTGAGGGAACTGGGGTTGTTCAGTCTGGAGAAGAGGAGGCTGAGGGGAGACCTTATCGCTCCCTACAACTACCTGATGGGAGGTTGCGGTGAGGTGGGTGTTGGTCTCTTCTCCCAAGTAACCAGTGATAGGATGAGAGGAAATGACCTCAAGTTGCACCAGGGGAGGTTTAGATTGGATATTAGGAAAAATTTCTTTAGGGGGAGAGTGGTCAAGCATTGGATCAAGCTGCCCAGGGAGGTGGTGGACTCACCATCACTGGAAATGTTCAGAAAACATGTAGATGTGGCAGTTCAGGACATGGTGGTGTTGGGCTGATGGTTAGATTTGATGATCTTAAGGTCTTTTCCAACCTTAGTGATTCTACGATTCTATGATTCTCCAAAGGAGGCTCCTCTTTCTGTAGTCTATTCAGTCATTAAACTGACCCAAACTTAAAACATTTTTTTTAGAGCATTTCTAGAGCTTTTCTAGAGAATGTCTTTGCTCTTTCTATTTATATTACTCCATTTATTATGAACTATTTCTCTCTGAGCTTTTTGAGGTCTCTGAGACCTATCAATTATTTCTCATTTAAACTTTCTGAGGATGATTGAGGAAAATCAGAAATTGTCTTATCCATTATCTTCATAAGTATATCTTAGAGACATAGTGTACAAAACCAAAAATGTGTAAAAACAAACAAAAAACCCACACCAAAACCCTGACACAACATTCATTAAGGAATAAATGTTAAAGATGGATGCAAATGTAATCTAAAGTCTCAAATCTTTAACATTTTACAATATTTTGTCAGTGATAGACCAAAGACCACATGACTTTTTTTCTCTTCCTTGTGGAGATTGTATTGATCACCTCAGCCTACTCTAGCACAGTTGATATTAGCTAGATACAACATCGTAGTCCTCATTAAAAAGTTGCATTACAAAAGACAAGTTAACCTCACAACAAATTAGGTGGAATAAACAAACCTGAGATTAACACACCTGAAATTAAAATCAACCATGATAGATTTGATGGAATGCCAGCATAAAATAGCAGACAAAATTAACCTAATTAACCTTCAAGGAATAGTAAAAGCAAGATGGTTTCATGTGTTAAATAGAGTGTTTCATTAGTAAGCTCTGATGTTTGGCGAGTGATCACTTACATGAGCATTTTTACAGAAACCAGGATCTTCCTTCTATACTAGTATAATTCAGGCATTTGTAATAAAGTCTATTTTGCAAGCCATTATATTAGTTTCAAAGTTACTTCTCAAGTTATGCTGCAAATAAATTCTCTTTCAATAATAGATATTTGATAATTTGTTGTTCATAGCAAGATTTATTCATGGGGAAAAAAATATCTTGAAGTTGTCTTTGACTTGCTTGGAACATTTCGGGAGAATGCTGAGTATACTTCTCTGCAGTATCTGCACAGAGGCTGTGAAAATAGTCAGGATGAATAGACACAGTATAGTCACAAATCAAGAAGTTATAATACAGATGCCAAAGATATATGTGAGCAGACGTTAAATGGTACATAGGACCAGGACAAGGTCAAAAGCTGGAAGGATGAAGTACTGGAGACAGGCATATATGGAAAGCTGCCACTTTGAGCTTGTAACTCAACTAAATACTGAACTTGATTTGACACAGGAGCTGCTGCTTCAGACAGTGAGGTGTAACATGATCAATGAGGTAATCAATAGCATTTTGTCTCAGAAAAAAATATATATTCTGACTTTTGCTGAGTTTCTATCAGAACATTTAATCTCTACTCTGCAAAAGAAAAGGCTCTGTATCATAAACCTCTGAAAAGTTATAAACTTTTAAAAAGTTGTTTTAAAAGTGATTGAACTCTATATGAATGCTTTAAGGAAACCATGCAGAAAGATACATTTTTTATTAAGATAAGATTGATTAATCCCAACCAGAGCAGAACAGAAGTGGATAGTGACAGTATTGAAAAATAAAATAAACCAACTCTGCAAAGAAACGTATCATGGTTCAAAGACAAAGGCAATTTCTAAGTATTTTCCCATTTTCTGTTCAGGAATAGGGGAAGGACATGAACTAGGTAGCTCACACTTGATTAGATTATGTGATTTTGGAATATACAAAGGACATTTAGAAAATACAAATACATAAATTTTGATAATGTTCTTCTGTACTTTGTTAGGATAAAACCTTGTCTGTAAGAATCATAGAATCATAGAATCTTTGGGTTAGAAGGGGCCTTTAAAGGTCATCTAGTCCAACCCCCCTTCTTCAAGGACCAGGGACATCTGCAACTAGAGCAGGTTGCTCAGAGCCCCGTCCAACCTGACCTGGGATGTTCCCAGGGATGGGGCATCTGCCACCTCTCTGGGCAACCTATGCCAGGGTTTCACCACTCTAATGGTGAAAAATTTCTTCTCTCTATCTAGTCTAAATCTGCCCTCTTTTAGCTTAAAGCCATCACCCCTTGTCCTATGGCAACAGGCCCTGCTAAAAAGTCTGTCCCCATCTTTCTCATAAGCCCCTCTCAGCCCTGGCAGCTGCAGGAAGGTCTCCCCGGAGCCTTCTCTGCTCCAGGCTGAACCCCCCCAGCTCTCCCAGCCTGTCCTCCCAGCAGAGCTGTTCCAGCCCTCGGAGCGTTGCTGGGGCCTCCTCTGGCCCCGCTCCAGCAGGTCCATGTCTCTCCTGTGCCGAGGGCTCCAGAGCTGGACGCAGCACTGCAGGGGGGTCTCCCCAGAGCGGGGCAGAGGGGCCGAACCCCTCCCTCGCCCTGCTGGCCACGCGGCTTTGGGTGCAGCCCAGGGTAGAAGTCTGCCCTCAACCTGTGCGGTTTAATTGCGAAAAAAGATTTTAAAAATTGCTACAGTACAGGAATGTGTATTAAAGACCATCTGGAATTTCATGGAGTAGTTTTAACTTAATTTCACAGTATGACAAAACCTAAATTTTTCTCTTAAATACAGTTCGTGTTCAATTCAATACGGCCCATAGGCACATTCCCAAAAGCAAATACTGAGAATTAGAATGATTGTCTGTCTGATAATGCCTGCTAGAGTATTAGGAAATTGCAGGCTAGATGGTTAACCATTGTGAGGTTATATACATTTTAGGTATTCAGTTAGAAAAAGTTTCAAAAGAGATTTTTGGAAGTAAATATCCTGCTTAGTATGAAATAACATGAAAAATTATCAGTGTTAGAATTTTAGCTTATGGAACACTGCACCTGGATATTCACGGTGCATGCACCTATACACTTAGTAATATCCTCTATTTTAGTGAAAAAAGTCCAAGGGGAACTACACTTGCACTAATGTGGGCACACTGGCTGTTGCATTGCTCTTATCCATAACGTTCCCTGCAACACCCGTTGTTGATCTGATGGTGACCTCATGGCTACAGATTGGGTGAGAACCACATCTACACAAACCTGAAAAATAGTTTCTTCATTACTGGAAAGAAATTCAATATCTTTCTTCGAATCCTGATCTATCTTTTGCTTTAGGTATCTGAAAAACAATGTACAAACTGTTAGCTGATTTTTTTTCCCATCAAGTTTCTTTTTAGTTTTATGATCTTGAGAGCTGAATGCTTATGTCTAGAGCTCCAAAGTGCAAAACTTACATATGGGATTTTCTACATTGTGCAAACTCTTCCTGTTAATAAGAATGTACCATGGATTTAAGCAGTTAAATAAGCAAAAGAGATGTGATAGTATGAAAATATAAAGGTATATAATCCCAGCCTGCTGAGATACGCTGACATCTTTTCTCTTGTGTAGTCAGAGCAGCTGTTATGGAAAGAGACAGCTTTTCATGAATGGGAAGGCAAAATTTATTGATGTGTTCCATATTAAGAACATGTATGGTTCTATATGAAGAATAAATAAGAATTACTTTTTTTTGACACTCAAGTCTATTAACTACATTTTGTTAAACATATATAATGCTCCTCCAGTTTTCAGAAAATTGTGAAAAATCACAAGTTTATGGTCTCTGTTAAAAAAAAGTAAGCAACAAAAAAGAAAAACAATCATCAACACCAAAATATCTATCTACATCTGTACAGAAAAGTTTTCCAAAGGTGTCTAGGACATCATTGATAAGTTTATTCCTCTATCACCCCAAAAGAGGACACATTTTTAACACCACCAGTATTGTGATTCCTTCAGTATTTATCATAGACATAAAAACCATAGCTAACTTTCTGAAGTCACTTAGTAAAATTGCGTATATCCCAAGCAGAGTAAAGGCCCACCTTTATCCCCATGCATGATATGGGGCATCAGTAATACAACCTGTATGGAAAGAAGTTCTAACACCTACAGATGAGTTTCCCATGATCTATGGAAACTAGGGAAAATATATTCCTTTTTTTACAAATGTATTTTAACTACTGGAAAAGACAGTGCTTCAGGAATCATTAAATATTTAAAATACAAAACTGATTTGTGGCTAATATTATGCAAGGAAACTAGAAACTACAGCTACAGCAAAACATATGACTGGGAAATCAAATGAAGACCACAGGGGCATAGTGGAGTGCTTTAAAAGTCGTCATGGAGTTTTCGTTATTGTATCACTTGAAGAAGGAGGGAGATAACGAGTGTCTTCTTGTTTTGATCTTTTTTTTAGTTTCCTTTCTTTCTGTCCCTTTTTCTCTTTCAATACCCTTTTGATAAAAAGGTGTTTCCACAGTCCATGAGCTACTCATATTGTGTACAGCTTGTACAATGGAGCTTGTACCAAGCAAAGACTCTCACTCACAATTATTTAACCTAGTTATGACTCCAGCTATTCCTTTGTATGTGATTCTTCCTAGTCCTTCGTATTCATGTAGACTCCCTAGTCACAATGTCAGCCAGCAAAGCTCAGTAATAATGAAAATGATAATCAATTTTACTAGTTAAATAGTTGATGGATGGTGTTTTAACTTCTGGCTCTGGAGGAAAGCCACATAAAATATCCTGAATTTGCTCCTAATCCTTTGAATTTTCACATGGGACTGACCTTTAAATCACAATCCATCATGAACTGAGTATTTGCATGCACCTGACCTTCTGTCACACTGCTCTGTTGATTGTCCTGCACTGTCACAACAACAAGGAAAGAGGCAGCATGTTAGGTACCCAGGAGCTTAATGCCTTCTTTGAACAAAAGCAATGTGCTGCTCCAACAGTGAACTCTACTAACATTCCACCAATTTTAGAGTTATTTTCTGGGTGATGGAAATAATACAAAGTCTCAAACTGAGTGATTCAGGTGACAGGTATTTCCTTCCCTACAGTAAGAGTTCAGTGAGCAGAGACAAATATTTTACAATTTGCAAGTTATATAGATTCCTGTATTCTTTAAAGTACTTGCTTCCCTGAGAAGAAATTCTCCTAAGCAAAGCAATGATTGAAAGATCATTCAGGATAAGCACAAAAAAATTATTTGAAGGTTACATCCTTTCTTTGAGAGGATGCTGTAAAAAGTGAGAGAATATAAAGTAGTGTGGAGATTATCAGTCTTGCAAGGGTGACATGTGAGAATGTATTTTTCTTTCCCAATTGAAACTTAAAAATTTGTAGACGAGAGAGGCCAGTGCTTGCAGCTCCTGGTTTTTCCTTGGCCCTGTTGGATGCATGCCATCTAGTACATTGTTGATTCTTAATTTAGAGTTTACAGCCCAGAACCACAGAAAAAGGTCTGTTTTTTTTTTCTTGACTCAGTCTGCTACCTCGGGCAGATCTCTTATACGGTGCCTTTCTGTCCTTCTGCTGAAGGATGAAAACAACATGCTTGGACAAATATTAATGATGTATAACAGTTAATCTAAACCACGCTTTAAAACTCTTCGCAAGAAATTGTGTATTCACCCGATCAAACGAGTTTCTTGTAAGGAGTGTCACCTCTGCAAGGGCAGGACTCAAACTGGCATGGTGTTCAAAGTGGTATGGTACTGTGCACTTCTTATGAAGTCCCTGGGCTCCCAGCTTCTGCCAGGTGCGAAAGCGGGCTCGCTGTGGCTCTCCCGCACACGGACAGGAGGAGGGACTGTCTCTCGTGCTGACCCCGCGGCTTCAGCTAACCGCACAAAGTTAGGCTTGGCGTCTTGGTGACAAGCTGCGATTTGCCCTAAAATTGTGTAATATAAGGCTACGCACACAGACTTTCACGGGTGATGTTAGGCACCTCTTATTTTAACCTTAGCCTATTTACTTGATTCAATAGAAGTTTTTAGTAAGTTCTCTTAATTTATTAGTCTCCTCTATCTCCTCAAAGTGATAGCTTCTACTTATATATAATTTCCAAAATAATTCACGTATTAAATGATGTGTATTTTCGAAGAGGTAAGAGTAGTAAAGAGAAAGCTTCTTTATGTTTTTTTAAATATTTAGCTAGTGACCTGCCAAGGTCTCTTATTTCATCAATAAATTATTTCATCAATAACTCTTAGATGTTTAACAATAAATCCATGCTGTATATAAATCCCATGTAAGAGGGAATAGAGTTACAGAGGAATTTAGAGTACGTTTCGAAACTAGTTGTCTTTGTTCACTTTGGTATAGGAGTAAAAAAATACCAACCTCAGGAATGTAGTTACTTGATTTAAAAGGCAGCTATGTCATTCAGATCAAATCAATTTAAGATGGTTGAGCCTTCTGCCTCTCTTTTAATTAAAAAATATCAGTAGACTTCATAGGCTGATGAACATTGGCAATTCACTCATTCAAGTTATTACCCTTAACAGCAATATCCTTCCTTCACAAATCGTTATTAAATGTGCCTGGGGATCTTGACACCAACTGTGTAGCTAGAGGGAAGGATCCTGTCCTGGCTGTACCATGCCCATCGCTGGCGGTGTGCCTTCCGCAGACCGTGCTCTCTGAGGCGGGGGATGTTAACACCGGAGCAGCGACGGTTGTACAGCCCTGAGTCAGCCCAGCCTCAGGAGTACAATGCCAAAGCCGCCAGACGCACCGATGCAGCAGAAAATTGAAAACTTCAGAAATTTAATATTCTAATCCAGAAGAGCAAAGTACTGTTCGTGTTTGCCCTCAAGACAAGGGACACTTTAGATTTTGCACAACTTTACTGAAAACTGTATCGGTAATTTCAATTTACAGAAGTAATTTTAATGCAAGTATCAGTAAATTCACAGCTAAACAAAACATCAGATTTGGCCCATCAGTTCCACATGAATACTGAGTTAAACTTTCTGAGACCCTTTTTAAATCTTTACCTCCAGTGCTGTGCAATTTTACAGCATTTTTTTTTTTCCGTTTCGGAACTGACCCTTTATATTTAAATTGGGAAAGACACTTATTTTTAATACACTACTCTGTGGCAATTTTGTGTTGAGAAAGTGATGAGAATGCCATGGGACATTGGCTTTTATTAGAGAAAAACAGCAGCCTCAGAGCCTGGATATGTTTTTCTGATATACCGATTCAAAAAAGTATGCTCATCCAGCTTAAACTTTCTGAAAGTAATTGAGATAGATCACATAAATGGAAAAAAAATTGTTAGACTCTGTTTCAGTTTTTTGCTGCTTCTACTCTTTTCCCCGTTGTTTCACCTGTGCCTGGCCAGGGAAGAGACAGGCTCTTCAGGAAAGCTTGATCTCTAGTGCTAAAATTTCTAAGTCCATAGGATTTAATTTTGCTGTAGTAGATATTCACCTCATACTTTTGAAATATTTGAGGTATGTTTTCTCTAAGATAATGGAGATCTTTTGCTGTTATGGTCTATTTCAGAAAACCAATGTAAGGTGCTCATCTGGCTCTCTGACAGATACTTCTGACTCTTTTCTGGTGGGAATAGTAGATTAAGAAGGCAACAAAGACGACACCATGAAATAATGGTTCAAATGTGATCCGTCTTGATTCAGTACTTCTTGCCCTAATTCCATGCCATTTGAAATAAAACAACATAAAAATCCCTATTCTGCCCACTAAACAGTAGCATAGGTTGTATGGAGGCTTAATAATAGGATGTGATCACCATCCCATGACCATTCCTGTGGTTCTTGTGTATCCTAGGATGTGGTGATCTGCACACACTTATTTTGTGGACATCTAAGGAGTCCACTTAAACATGCATGTGGCTTGCATTGACTTAAGTGAAAAATTAGCATGAGTGCAGATTTCAGGACTAAGTCTGAGGAGTTCCGTAGAAGAAAGTGTCACCAGTCTTCGAAAAGTTTCATGTCTACCCATTCCTGTGTGAAAAAGGATTCTGATGTACACCTTTCAAAAGAGATTACTAAATTATAAGACACATTTCCCTTGTTGTTGGAATATTGAGATTTTGCTGTTATCTGTAATCAATATTTTGAAAACCAGCTTCTTTATTTTATAGCTCCTTTGTGTATCTCTTCTGGCCTTCCACAAGCAAGTTACAAACGTATAACTGTTTGCTGTCATAAGGCAATACGGACATGAGATATCTGTTAATTCTAATTTTCATTAAAATTTAGAGTAAATAATGGAGAGGGGAATCTTAAGTGTTAATTCCACAATTTATTTTGTAGGCTATGCAGTCATAGGAATAAGAACTAACTTAAATAGGTATATGAGTTAAAGTCAGTAACAATTTTTCTTAGCTGCAATTAAACCAATTAACAACAATAATTTAAGTAAATAAGTTAATCATGTGTGATCAGGTTCTGCCACCATTCTTCACATGAATTTGTGTTTTTTCCCTCAGGAAGCTTTGCTCCTATGGGAGCAACTACACTACAGTTATTCACTGTTCAGCCTTACCCTGGATGGTAAAAAACAAGACAAATAATATTTAATCACTGTCGATACACAAATGCAGGCACCTATATATTATAATGCAGGTTTTTAGAAACAATCACTGCTACCTCTTACCAGGAAGCCTGTGAGATGTAATAGGTAGGAAAGCTTAGGAGATGCCCTAGCTGAAGATCCATGTGCCTGTATAAATTTGTAAAGAGTGATTGTGGAAGAAAAGTGAGAAGAACTGAAAAGATTCAGCTCTTTCTTAAATAGTAAGGAGTTACTGACTTCAAGTAAAAGAAAAAAACAAATGCAGTATTAGAGCAGCTCAATTCTTTCCATCTCTGCTGCCTGTGCAGTGAAAACCAAGCTTTAGTTCCCACCTGGGTATGAGGAGTGGAAGAGGAGCTCAGCCCCATGGTCCTCTGGTGAGCACCAACATATTTGTAAGCAACATTTCAAACTATTGGTCCTGAACGCTTAGATATTTGTTCTTGGTTTTCAAGGTCAAAATAATTTTTGTTTAAAGTAGGGTCATTTTGCAAGTGCAGAGCCTGAACAGATCCCAACGCTGCAGAACTTGCAATGTGTCTTTACTCAAAAGCACTATGGTCTCCAGGGAATGAAGACCAACCTAGAGATGTCTTTCACAGGTGATGCATATTGTGAAGAATGGTGTATAAACAGAATGTATTGCCTCCACATGAGCCAGTTAACATAATTACAAACACACTCTGATTGCTAGGTATACTGCTTAAAGCCAAAAATACCTCACCTGAATCAGACTCTTTTCAGTACACTTCTGCTACTTGATAGGCATTGTTGAAAAAAATTTTTCATATCTTGGGAAACAAAGTTGTAGTAGAGTTCAGAAATAGCTGATAAATAAGATACTGATGTGCCTAGAAACTATCAAAACTGAGAATTAAAACAAAGTTCAGTGAGCAAAAAGTCTAGTTTTGTAAAAAAAAATTGTAAAAAAATGCAAAATCTCTTCTTTCCATATGGTTTGACATATCCTGTATCCAGGCTTGCTCAAAATGTGTCAAGAATTACTATTGTGGGCATATTATACAACTTGGCTGTTATGTCTTTAACCTTAGGAGAAGACAGGAAGACTCTCTGGGGATGAAAAGTGAACAAGAGCTTCACATTCTTTTGAGAGGTATCAACCAGAAGTCACAAGGCATCCGAGAATGTTCCCACACACATACCCTGCCCCAGAGTTAATACTTTGAAAATTCCAACTGCCGTAAGTTTGAAAACACCACTATGAAGAGTGATTTCCTTGCACAGTGGCTGCTTTTGAAAAATGTCTGGCCCTCTGGTTCCGGCCAGGGAGACAGGAACCCATCTGTACCACTTGAGGATCCTCGCTCTGCTGAGCCACAGAAAATTGTGACTTACCCCAGTAAAGATATCCTCAGCTCTTGCTGCATCTTGTCCCAGGTTCTCACCAGCAAACATGGTTAAACATAGTATGACATTTCACAGAAGTTTGCTGCAGTTCTTCCTAAACTTCTAACATGCTGTCCGCTGAAATGATGAACTTCCCACGCCTACCCTAAAATCCACTGACAGGAATCCTTTTGAGGGATATTTGTATCACCTCCTCCATCCTGTTCCTGTCTTCAGATGCGATGGAGAAGAGGCTAGACTTCCCTGCTTCACACTGCAGCCCAGCATCTACACTCACTCTCTCCAAGGAGTATGAGATACCCTAATTAAACTTACATAAGTGTCTTCAAGATAATTTTGCCAAAGTTTCACAGTCTATCACTTGCAATCTCTATTGTGTCTGCAGTGCAGCACAAGTCAACCTGACATAACCCGAGTCCTGTTCAAGCTGCAGCTCTCCGGATCTGTGTCAAGGCTAGCCACCTAAGTAGGTATCGAACTTTTCAGACATGGATTGTAACCTGAAATATGCTGAGCTCCACACTGCTGCAATACCAGCTCTTTGCAGAAGAACTAGCTAATTTAAAATTTGCTTGGATAAACTGGCATTGCAGTTACTTCTGTGAAATTCTTGAGTTATGGATAACCAGCTTTGGTAAGTTTTTCCTGTGACTGAGATATAGGCACACTTTGACATGACAGTATTCTGCCACTTTCTGATCCACATAATCTATCCCAGCCTAATATTATTTTTAATCTTCAATCATCATGCAAATGGATAGTGACAAAATTCATCAATACCATGAGTTTTGCTATTGAGACTACAAAAAGACAATCACCTTGGTTTTAATGTTTTTTTTTTCTATATTACTTTGGATATAATACGTATTAGAATATTAGAATATAAGGAATGTTATATATTTATTTGCAATCAGATTTCCATAGACTTGTGATCATCTTCTAAGACTACAACAATTCTGCCCTCAGAGCCAAGTGAGTAGAGACCATGCAACCCATCCTTTGCACTGCATCCAACTCAGAGCTACATGTCTAAGTCAAGGTTTCTGCATTGCTTTAGCTCTGCCTTTTCACAGGGAAAAAAAACCTAGCATAATCTAGTTTCAGTTTTTAAACCAAGAAGCTAAACACAAACTGAATGTACAGTGTGTGTGGTCTGGTATAGTGAGGACCAACCTTTTAGATTCTTTGCATTCTCCTGTTTATTAATTTCCCGCCACACTAAGGAATGTTGTTTTAAATTTAGTGCTTGCTTTAATGTGGCAAATTAAGAAGTTCTGGACAGACTAAATATTGAGAAATGGGGGTGTATCTGAATGGGTGTGACAAGTGCATAAAAAGCTTGAAGAAGGATTTGTGTATATCAGCTTAATGGTCCCTCTTTTCAATTAGATTAAGCTCTGAAATTTGACAAATTGACCTTAAGTGTTGACTCCTCTGGAGAAAGCATGTCAGTAACTTATTCAGCGTATACTGCAGATGACTGTGTGGAGAAAGAACTCACTTATGAATAAAGCTATATGGCAGTATTCACAGATCTGTTGCCATGCCAACAGCATTAAAGCAATTTTGTTATCCAACCAATGACTGTTATAGGAGAATTTTAGTCTGTGATTGGTGCACTTGAACGAAAAGTTATTTTTAACAGCTCAGACTATGGATTTTCTACTGGTTTACCAATTAAAATGTTAATTACCTAAGTCTTTGAGGATATTTTATTTAATGCTACTGTTTCGTACTATGTTATCCTCAGAGAACTCTGAAAAGTATTGTTAAAATCCTTGTACTAATTGATAGCAAATTCACTCACTAGTCTAATCATGTATTTTGCATATTCTGCTTTGTGTCAGTATTATATAGGCATACAATTACAACTTTTACAACTTTTTCTTTAAGTGATTGCCATATGAAAGCTGTTGCCTTTTAATGCTGATGTACAATTAACTCTCTCTTCCACTTTACAGGAGATAGCCCACAGAGCTGTTCTTTTAGAGCTTCTTTATGCTTTGACTTCTCCCATTAGTCTTCCCTCCAGCACAGTTTGCTCTCAATTGTCACTAGCAAAAGCAAGGACTGGGAACAAATCTTTGATGAAACCAACTGAAATTATCGGTCCATTTTAAACAATAAAATGAGAACTGGCTAAGCCATCGGTCAAACTGATTTGTAGACCACTCACAGCATGAAAGTTGTGTGAGCAGAAGCTGCTAGAGATCTTGGACCTAGTATGCTTGGCTGAGAGTATGGCAGCAGTTGACTGGTTGTATTTAGGCCACACCGGTTAATTAAAAATGTAAAATTTCTCTGGGTAGTCTAAATTTCCAGTGAAACTCAATCCCCCCCTGCCCCCCCTTGTGCATCTTGTTCCCATGGACAAAGCTGTTCATCTGTACTTCAATTTCTATAACATACAGTCTCCTTTTTCTGATAATTTTGACTATTTAAAGAAAGAAGTACCAAGGGTATAGATTACCTCGGCAAATCACTGTTTCTAAAACATTCTATGTGCTATAGTACTTCACAGTTCTCTGTATCTTATGATCCATCCCATGTTTTATGCTTATTATGATAATGACTAAGTGCTTATTAAATATTATGACACCTAATTTCTCTGAGAAGTGCCTAAAATATAAATATAATCATTCTGAAGGAGACATCTCCTGAGAACAACCTCTAATAGCTACAGCTGACAATATCCTGTGACATGTCAATGGAATTTTATGTCATACAAAACAATTATCCAAGGAACGTGCAATGAAAATGCAATTTTGTGGCAGAGGCAAACTAAAGTATTGTAAGCACGATGCTCACTAGCAGTATAAAGCATATGTATGGCTTGCTAGCTGTCTCAGACATGAGCTGTTTCTACTGTCAGGTGTACAAGATTTTATTTTTGGATCTTTTGTTTCCACCTGCCATTTCAATGTCTGCAGAAGAGTTGAAAGTATGAAGGCATCTGCTTACCTACTGGATGGTTTTTAGTGTTAAAAATGTTTGAAAAGTAACCTCGTTTCCTTTCAATAATCTGCTGTAAAAGTGCTTGTTAAACATCATGTATCCACTATGCAGGCATGCTTTTCTGTGTCTATTTAGATTATAAGATAATGAGGCTTGGGGTTACTTTATATAATTCTTGTAATGCAGATTTTGAAGATTTGAAAATTTAATCAGTTGAGAAAATACCTATTTGATTCGTTAGACTGGGATTTCAACTAATGTTATCCAGAGTGGCACTAAAGAGGTGAAAAACAGCTGTGCAGGTCTTTTGCAGCTTTTTGCATCAAGTAGAATACAGGAAGAGAAGGAAAGAGAAGGTATTTAAACAGAGAAAGGTGGCTGTAAATGCCATGCTCTATATTTAAGTAGTTATCATTGTTACTAAACCTACATTTTGAATATGTAACATGACCTAAATATGCCTCTGGAATGTACTTTTAAGAGAGTTCCGTATAAACTGCTGTACCATTTTTATGTAAATACACTACTTGAAGTTTAAGGCTCTTAAAACCATTAAAAAGTGTAACTTTCCCTCGAAAGCCATTTGCAAGTGAAACCCTACTTGCATAAGGATACTTTCTAATATACACTAAAAAAGTTGACCCAGCGTGCTTGTTTAAAAGGGGATGGAATATTGTACTGAGTAGCTATGCTACTTTATACTTCCCTTTGGGTGCAATTGTAAGAGGGTAAAGGTGCTTCTTGAACTACGAGTAGAAATTATTTACTTAGATGTAACCACACCAGTTCAAGAAAGGAAAATAAACAATAAAGTTATAACTGTGTGAATATCTAGCTCTGGAGTAGGAGTGAAGAACAGCACAGGAAAGGAAATTGATGGTATAATTTGAACTGTCCTAATTCAATTGTTTTTCTAGGACAGACTATACTTGACTTGTTCTCTCTTAGCTTGATACAATGCAGATTTTGCTGCTTTAGGGCTAAGTCCAGGGTTATTTCGCTGAAACAATTTTAGAGATGGATGCAGTTTTTCATCTCATATTTCCTGCTAAAGAAAAACGTATTGAGCAATACTGAAACATACTGAATACATATGATATAGAAACCAGAACTTTCCAACATAAAATATATTCCATTTTACAATTCATAACCTTTCACTTACAAAACACAGATTAAACAGCCTTTTATTGTATTTTAAAAATGAAAAATAAACTTGTTTTTTACCTTGAATCAAAATATATTTCTGCTTATTCCAAATTGATAGATCTCTGTCCCTGTCCCTACTGAAACAAAATATCTGCACAACAGCAGTATTATCTGTCCAGCACTACAAGTCTTACGTTGTCAGTGAAGCTTTTGGGTTTTAGTACCACCACAGGCAGCAGCTCTCACAATACATGTTCTGGCTGAAAGTTGAACCAGAACTTGAATAATATATTTCCTTCATCTTGCCCTGTCATCTTCTACTCATCTAATCCTTCCTTCCTCCTCATTCTACTCGTTACATTTTCCTAATTCCACCTCCTCTCCCCCATTACTGATTTCATCCTTGCACCTCAGCTCTCTTGCATTTCACTGCTCGTTTACACTTGTTGCTTTACATTTAGGACATACAGTGAAAAGTTAACTGTGACTAAAAGCTGTGAATGACCAGTTTAAAACTTACTGGCTGTGAAAAGCCCTCAAAGAGCTTTGCATCAGGACTCTGTGAAAGTACAATACTAACCCAGCTCCTTTTTATTACAGCATTATTATTATAGCAGTCTCTAGAAGAAACTTGGCTTCCAAAATTAACTACACCTTAGCATCGGCTCATTAGCTATACCCAAGTCAGTGAAGAAAATCAGCCAAAGAGAACATTTTCACATTGGCATTCTTTTGACTGTTTCTAGAAGTTCACCAGTGTCGTGGCTTAGCCCCAGCCGGCAACTCAGCCCCACGCAGCCGCTCGCTCACTCCCCCACGGTGGGACGGGGGAGAGAAACGGAAGGGTAAAAGTGAGAAAACTCGGAAGAGTAAAAGTGAGGAAATTCATGGTTTGAGATAAAGACAGTTTAATAGGGAAAGCAAAAGCCGCGCACACAAGCAAAGCAACACAAGGAATCCATTCCCCACTCCCCATGGGCAGGCAGGGGTTCAGCCATCTCCAGGGAAGCAGGGCTGCGTGACGCGTAATGGTTTCTTGGGAAGAAGTCACCATCACTCCGAATGTCCCTCCACCCCTTCCTTCTTCTTCATCCCAGCTTTATATACCGAGCATGATGTTATATGGTATGGAATACCCCTTTGGCCAGCCTGGGTCAGCTGTCCTGGCCGTGTCCCCTCCCAGCTCCCCGGGCACCCCCAGCCTGCTCGTTGGCAGCCCAGCACGAGAAGCTGGACCGTCCTTGACTACTTAGCAACAACTCAAAACATCAGCACATTATCAGCATTTTCTTATCCCAAATCCAAAACACAGCCTCACACCAGCTTCTGTGAAGAAGATTAACTCTACCCTGGCTGAAACCAGGACAACCAGACTTATTTTAGTCTTTTGTTTTGTTTTTATGCGTTTTAAATATTGATAAACTGTAATTTATTCTATTGCAGAATCATTAATGAATTACCATTACTATATTACAGCTGCAGACAACCCCATGCATTTCTCCTTAACCTTGGAGACCAACTCATGAACATGTTTAATTTCAGATGTTCAAAAAGTGAAAGCAGAAATAAAATGCTGTCACCTCTTGTTCTGCAGATAATCTCTGAGTTATATGTCACTGGAAACTCGGAGAATACAGAAGGGACATTTGGTCTACGCTGCTCTCTGATCTCATCTTGCCAGTGCTGAGTTGCTATGTTGCAACTCCCTGCTTTTTTTAAATTTTTTTCTGTAGAATTTAATGCCTTTTCTTGGCGTGATTTTTTTCTCTTAAATCCTGGAGGAGCTACCTGCCTCTGCCTCAACAATATTATTTCTCCTTTCAGTTTTGCCCTGTTCATTTTACTTGTCTCTATGAAATTTTTCAAGGTTCTTTCAACTATTTAGCAATGCCCTCTGAAATGTGAGCCATGGCTGCCCAGCAGTGTTTTGTCTCCAGCAGCTGAACTGAGGGCTGGGGAGGTGGCAGGGAACTGGGACCCACGCAGGTCAGATGCTGCAGAGGATGCAGGGAACTGGAAACTTAACCGCATCTTAGAAAAGCAGACTTCAAGAGCAGGGAAAGTAAATGAAAGATATTGTTAAGGAATGGAAAGTAAGCCAATCATCTTTCTCTGGACTCCTTTTTCCTCAAGTAATTCTCAATGATTCTATACCACTGTACTGACTATACAGATTGGTTTACCCAGAACTTAAGAAACCAGTCTTACAACTGGGTTTCTACAACTCAATATCATTAATGATAAAAGAAAAGTAGCCTGCAGACTCCACCACAAACCCCTCAGTTCAGTTGTACAGTAGCTACAGTATTTGTATGCAACTATTTTCAATGATAAATCACAGCTTGAAAGTGGAATTATGGAAACAGTAATGTATTTTCATCAGTTTATTTTTTATCAACTTAGATTACCTAATCTAGCAATGCAGAAAAAGAAACTTAATATTTCTGGCACAGTTAAGTCTAACATCCAGAATGTACTTTATAAACTCAGATAACTTAGATCATGACTAGCACATCGATCTTCTTTAATTTTGGAGCACAAGCATATTTCACAAATGCATAAAAGCTCTGCACAAACCATCACATCAGAAGATTTGCTGTAAGCTGGAGTTTTAACATAATTTCCTCTGCTGACTCAGTTGTTTCTCCTAAAGGGGTTTTTCTTTTTCTATGAAAAGAAAATAAACCTTGCAGAGAAGAACATAAATGGGAGGAAGAATACAATAACATGTTTTAGCAAAAAACATGTAGACAGAATACATATAATCAGTATTTTTTTTCTTTTATATTGGGTTGGTCTTCTGCATGTGCATAAGGGATCGAAGTAGTGTTTTGGGACACATCACTCAACAGTTCTTTTCTCCAAATGCAACTCCCTCTTGGATGGAAGCTGCCAGCCATACTGAATAATGCATGTATTCATTCAAAAGGTTGAACCGATTCCTGGGAAAGGTTGCATTAGGTCTCAGTTTTTTGGTTTATCATTCTGTGTATTTGCTGTGTATAGATTGCCATCTGCCAAATGACATTCAGAGATTGCTGCAATTTAGTAGTGCATGAAATTTCATTTGTCTGTAGTTCATATTAGCCCACTGGTTTTTCAAAATTACTGGGATTTCTTGAAGATGAAAAGCACTATGCATCAGTGATAATCTCTTTTATCCATCTGACCAGGGCTCCTGAGTCTCGTTATCTAGCCCAATTGCCTACATCTCTGTTTAGAACTGATTTCTTCTCAATTGCCTTAATAAAATATTTCTAGCATAATTTACTGAAAATGGCACCTGACAGTCTGTGATATTTGATGTCACACAACCAGTTGTAGCTTTGTAGTCTCTTGTCATGAGGGAGAAGTGTTCTCTAAACCTAACGTTTAACATGTGTGGTCCTCAGGCTTATAGTTCCCCTGATTCAAACAATTACCGTTCCAGTACATGGCCCACCATTTCAGCACTCGCATCATCAGGACAAATGCTTGCTAAACTTTACTAGTCCTGTGTGGGTTTAAATGTGGTGGAACAGATGCAGATCTGCTGCACTGGTGCAGTCACTAGTCATGGCCAAGAGGATTGCTTCTGCACACCTCTGTTTCTATAAGTGATTCATCACTGGAACGGACTACACAAGAAGGTACTTAAATCTGGAAAGCCTGACAGAGCAGGGAAGATAATCTGTTTCAGTAATGTGAAAGTTAAAAGAACAGGTCTGATGATATTCTGCAGCTATCCACACAAGGGGAACGCTTCTCTTGGTGCAGCTGTCTAATCTAACAGATGAGGCTGGATAGTGACCAGGAAGAAATCACGCATTTTGAAAAAGGAGTAATGAATCATTGGCACAACCTGCCTTGGGAAGGAGGGAAGCTGAGACTCCTCAAAAAATGAAGGACCAAATGAATAACATTTTTTTCAAAAATAATTAAATCTAAATAAAAAATTTTAGTTTTAAAATAAAAAGTTTGAAGTCTGAAGCATTCATCCTACTATTAGAAATAGATCAACTTAATTTGTAGAGTCTAGGTAGCAGTTACAATTATGCTTACTGGGCATTTTCTTTTCTTTTAACTTTATCCTCCCCCTTGAGTGAAAAAAGGTCACCTGTCTTCTGGGTAATGTGATACACTCCCACCACAAGAAGTTTTTACATCAGATTTTGTTTATCTTTTAGAAAGATATACCTTAGTACAAGTTACGAAGCTGGTGTACTGAAACCTATGGGCATCTTTGGAAGGATGTTGCACTGACTCAACTGGTTGGTCAAGTCGGGCCAGAAAACATAGGGGTTCCTGGTCAGCCTTTTGTCTCTCCTCTGTGAAACCAAGCACTGCATGGCACCGAGCAGAAATGTCATACTTCAATGAAGTGCATTTCATATGCTTATTATCCTCTCAATTCTCTCCATCACTGAAAACATTGTTATATCCCTACTATTACATGCATATTCACAGTTTATTTATCAAACTGAATGTATCTATTATACCAAGTCAGAGATGCAACATCTGAGGTGAATGATGTGATATTTCAATATCAAACATCAAACAAAAGTCACAAACAAATGCTCATCTACTTTGTGTATCCCAAGAAATTAAAAAAGCTTTTTGTCTTCAAACAATTATTGCTTTACGTGTTTTAAGGAACTCAGTTTTCATTGTTATTCTTCTGATTTCTGACACATCATTTGTTCCCTCTAAACCACCATTTAAAACCTGCCTCTGAAGTAGTGAAAATTTTTCATTCCAAAAATGAGAGAACATTGTAATTGATTTTTGTTATCTAAGTCTTGTTTTATGTCAAAACGATAAGCCTCCTTTTGTGATCTCCTTGAAACTTCATTTATCATAGCTTTGTAGTAACAGATGGGAAAGCTGGAAGTGACAAAAACATGCAGTTGTAAACCCTTGTGCTTGAGATGGGACAGAGAAAAGATTTTTTGTTTTCAAATTACAAAATGATAAATAATGAGCATAAAGAATTCTAATCTGTCTAAAACATTTAAATGCAGTTGTGTGCTGCCATGTTTGTTGGAAACTATTTTTATTAGATGCTATTTAATGTATAAGTAGTGTGACACTAAGGGAATTTTGTAGCATGGCTGAGAAGATAATAAAATGTCTGCTTGAGTTCCTCCACCCCGCACCTCCCAGAGTGGAACAATTAAGCAGCAATTTGTAGGTTGTTTTGTCGATGTAGGTATTGCTTTCACTCAAAATTTCAACAACAGAATCAAATCAGGTCAGATCAATGGTGAAGGTCACTAGAGTAGCTTTTAGTTATTAATCACATTATCTGTTTTGCCCCTATATCAAGTTGTCAGGGCCCAACACTCTGGTTCGCAATTGTAGAGAATTTTTTTTTTTTAAAACAATGATGCAGAGGATGCGTGTTTTCTTGATGTAAACTTTTTTATTTACTAGTTTATTTCATCTGTCCTGCAACTATATAGAGCATGCACAACCTTCTAGTCCAGACTAGTCTAATCTAACCTTGCTTTTAAAATTCTTAATTGGGTACACTGGATTTAATCCCAGGGATGCACTTCCTCCTCAGATGTGTTTCTGGTGCAGAAGTACAGAGGCAGAGAACAAATGCTCTTGTTGCATACTAGATCTTTCCTCTAAGGAACTGTATCAACAAGTGACTAGTATTTTGTCCATAACTAAGTATTTGCTCATGGGCAATGAAGCGCACATTTGTGACACCCGTCTCATGCTTCATTCTACAAAAATATTATGGCTTTGGCTCACCTGTGTGGCTACAATACAAATGCAAAGAAGGGTTAAAGAAAGAGCACTATTATGAGTCACAGCCATTGCATATCATGTCTGTGTGGCAATCTGAGGGCAGAACCAGTTTTGATATTTGCACGTAGGGATAGAAACCTGTCAAAAGTCAAGCAGAAGAAAAGAGAGGTTAAGACAGTCAGATTGCACACTCTATGAACTCTAAAAACCATATGTTTTTTTTTCTGGAAGAGATCCTGTTACTTTCAGAGCAACATTACATATTACATATCCTTCTGTGAGCAGCTGAAAATAAATAAAAAGGAAAAAAATCCCAAACAGAACAGTGAAATAGCACAGAAGTATTGAGTCTTTGATTTTTTTTAATAAATGAGATATCATCTATACCTATTTAGTAATAAATTATTTCCTACCCATAATGAAGACCCAATGTTAGTATGACAATTCATGAAATACTGTGTGTATATATAGTATTCATATACATACAATAGCCATAGTATTCATATTATGACACATATGTATGTATATGCACATGTATTTACAGACTATGCTATAAACTATGTATAGTTATGGTATCCATTATGTATAGTATCCACTGTATAACAATTATACTGTTGTTATAGTATACTACGCAGTTCCAAGCCACACAGTAATTTGGCACTCACAGGGAAGCATATTACTCACAGCGAGTAAATTTTACATCAGTCAGGGTCTTTGCTTGCAACCAGCTGGATTTTGCTTGAAGTCTTCTCCATTTCGATTTGCCGTCAGGGCTGTGCCCCCGAGAGCCCTCCTCCTGCAGGAGGTCCTGCTGGCTTCCGTGGCAGCGAGCGATTCTGCGGCACAGGGCTCAGCGCAGGGCAAGCGTCTGGAGGAGTTTTCTGACACAAAGGACAGGTTTGCTACTTGGCAAACATTGTTTTCTCCTTCTTCATCTTCCACTTGTTTTCAGACCTGATCTGATTCTTTACTTTTTAATAGTCCCTTGCTTTGTTGTTTTTCTTAAATTCCAGAGAGATTATCTCATTGGGATTCTTTTATTTATTCTGAAAGATCTTGGAAGAAATTGAACCCCCTCTTTATTGTATCTGTACTCTCCACACCAAGTTTCCCCTGGCATCCAGCGCCAGCCTTTCACAAATGGACTTCATTACCCTATTTCCATACTCCCCATGATCCACGAATAAGGAAAAGTAAGTTCACAGGTGTAGCAGTAAACAAGCATCTTCTTCCCATAGTGCAGACAAACATAACTGTTTCCTGTATAACCACATATCAAAAAATGACATTCCCCCTTTCCAAGTAAATTTAGTGCCGAGAAGGAAGTATGCATCAGTTGACATAGTTGACACCATGACTCAAAGGACTTCGCCCCAAGATCTCTACAAACTATGACAAGACAATGAGAGGTTGGAAAAGTCTGCCTAGTTAAAAGACTATATTGCAAATTTACTGATGATGGCAGTGCGTGTAACTAGCTGGGTAAGTCTTCTCCCACCCCCATCCATTTCACAAAACAACAGCAGAAGATAATGGAGATAATGGATGATTCTGGAGAAAAAATGGGAGAGGATTTCTATTCTTTATATTGTAAATGGTTTGAGCATAGAGGACAAAATAAGAATGTGGGAAAGGGAAAAGAGAAAGTAAACGTCTAAGTTCCTCAACACTGAGCAAGCACTATGCTCTGATCTTAAGTGCTTGGTGCCCTGTGCTGTACCCTCTTGTACCCCATCCACACACTCTACCTATATGCAAACTGAATGCAGGTGTTCGAAACGATCACAGAAGTTATCAGTAACGTGGTTTTGTTCACATAATAAATTTGTGAATAATAAATAGTGAATAATGAATATTATGTGAATAAATTTATTCACATAATAAATTATCTCTTTATCATTTAGGAAATAGGCTTATTTTGAAGTTATTTTGATATTCTCTGCATGTGTGAATAGCTGTCAAAGAAAACACTTCTTATAGTTGATTTCTGTACTGGACCCCTTCCTCCATTAATATTTGGTCAAGCCTGAGAACATTTGTGTAAATGTGTACAATACCCTTCTCCTATTCTCCATAGAGAGTATTGGAATGAACAAACTGAGTGGAGCCTTCTTTCTGTTCCTTTTAAGGTTTGGGGGATGCACTAGGTTTGGATGGTTATCGATCAGCTTCCCAGAAATAACGAGAATGCAGGAGAAATCAACACAAGCTGGACATTTCAGGACATGGTTTAGTGGGAGTGGTGGTACTGGGTCAATGGTTGGACTTGATGGTCTCAAAGGTCTTTTCCAATATTAATGATTCTGTGATATTGTGATTTACTTGTAGTATCAATTCTTCACAAGGCCTTATTTTCAAGCAGTGACAGAATAACATTTGTCTTGGGCAAACAACTGCAGCATAAAAATGGGTGGGAGCTCATAAAAGCCCTTCTCCTGCCTCTGCTCAATCTGGCCACTTCAAGCACATCACAAACACTGCTGACAAAGGATCCCATATTAGACTTTAAATCACAGGCACAGGGCACAGCCCATTCTACTGGGCCATGGGAATTGGGAAGCATTGCCTTGATCTAGACCTTACAAACACACTGTGGATGTAAATTGAGTTCCGGCTGCAGATTTACCAGGCAGGGACTGAGGTCACCTCCGTCCTCTGTTAGCAGTAAAGTTCTTACGTCCAGCTGCCACATCCCATGGTGTAGCTGCACCACATTTGCTTTCTGAGAGGGCTGCCGGCACTTGGCTTCCACAAAGGATCGTTCACCCCTGCCAGTGGTGTCAGCAAACACCTTCCTAATGACTGTTGAAGAGGAAAAAGTGATGGATTTCACAATGAATATTACTTGTGACAAGAGATGTAATTCAGTGGGTTTCCAGTGACTGCACATCAATGTGTCATAAAGCTAAACTCTGCTTTTAAACAGTTTGTTGTAAAGTAACCAAAACAAACCTTATCCTTTTTTCTTTCTTTTTTTTTTCCCCAATTATTGATTTTAAGAGTACAACAAATGATGTTTATTCTCCTAGCACTGCTAAACAAACCAATCACATTTTTTCGTACTTCACAGAAGAACAGGTATATAAAGCCTGCCTGGAGATAATAAAAATGAAGTCAAGATACTGCTCAGCTGTTATATATCAGCATAAGTTCTTTAGGAAGCAGGTAAGAAATTTACAGACAGGGAAATTGAGGTCGACAGCCATACTGAGCCCAACCCACAACGTAACAGTGCTCTTATCCAGCATGCACCACTGCCTTAGCTATTACTACACTCTCTTCTGATTCTTCACCAGAATTCCAATGTATTTCCAATGAAATAGCTATATTCAATAACCTTAGCAGGGAAACTTTTTCCCTCTTCTCTGTCTGGTGTCTTAGGGGGGGCTGTTGGAGGATGGGAACAAGGTCATGCCAGAGTTTTTCTTTACACAGTCACCTATAGCAGAGTTGTGGGAAGGCGAGAAAGGGATGATGTGATGTTCCATTAGAGCAGGAGGAACACAGCATCAGCTGGTGGATCTGCTCTCCAGCAGCAGCAGTGGAGCAAAGGTAGCACAAACAGATACCAAAGGTAGTGGCAGGTGGGCGTGAATCCCACCACTGCCGGACGATGGACAAAGGAAGTAACACAGGGGAGTTTACACACAAATCTTTAAAATCTGGATGGTCTTTTTCCTCCTGGGCAGTTGGCAGCCTAGGTCTCTGCAGGAAATCCTGGCAGCAACTCTCACTCTTTTGTTGTCCTTCTTCCCTTTCTGCAGCATTACTGTACAGAGTACCAGGAACAGACAGCGGAACGCCTGGCTGAAGGTAACAGCACAGCAGAGACAGATGAGTCTTCAAACCCTTTGAACCTTGGCTCTCGCAAGACCGTCCTGCCCCCCCTAAAGTAGCTGGTCTGCTGCTTTTCTGCCGCACACATGGGACAACTGGTTCTTACCCACCCCCATCATAGCTTGCAGAGATCTGGTGTCTCTCGTAATCTTAATTAGAGCCATATCTGCCTTCCATATCCATTAACTAGCCTGACACTTCCAAAGTAAAGGTCTCACATTTGTTTTAATAAGCCAGCCATACTATGCTTAAAATAGAGGGAATCCCTCCTTGGCATACCCCGTACCGACAGCGATCAATAGCCCGACAGGAATGGAAATGTGGACTGCGTTCACTTTTCTTTAAGGTAGGAAAATGAGCTCAGCTGTTCAGACAGTGGAACAGCAGCTTCAGCTATCCTGTGTATTTCCCATAGAGTGCATCAACGTACTTTGTCGTAACAGCTGTCACCAACCAGTCCATCACCAGTCACTCCCTGTGCCACTTTGGTAGAAGCCACGCTAGTTTGCACTGGGAGTCTCATGTAATACTGAGACTATCACACTGCTGACACACCAGAGCCCAGGACTGCACTGCAGCTCATCAGAAAAAATATATTAAAATAACGTCTTATCATAGAGGTATGTCTTCTTAGAAAAGGCTGTCTCACCCTCCTTGGAATGAGATTTCCTTCTCCTTCACCTTATCCATGTTCCTTGGCAGTGGTCCTAAAGCAGTTTGGTGTTTTTTTTTTTTCTTTTTGTCTCAGCTCTTGCACATCCATTCAGTGTACAGGGGCTGTGGCCATACAGAAAAAGCCAGCATCATGCAGCAGGTTTGGTCAGGCAATTTCAATGGGGTTAAGGTCATGCCTTCAAGATTGGACTCAGTTTCCTATCTTTCCTTCCCTCATTGCCCATCACTCAAATCAAGACAGGTTTCAAGCTGAAAAAAATATAGAAAACTGATAGAAAAAGCATAGCTGAAATTGCCTGGGGACTTTTTGCACATTAATGCATCTTATCTAAAGAAGTGCTTACACATTTAATGACACAAAGTCTATGAAGAAGTATCATCTGAACTTCTTTCAACAGGCACTGTTTTTTCATTTGATTTACGTGTTGTCATGTGAAAAGCAGTGTTCATAATTCATCTGTTCAGGTGGGGCTCCTTTGAAGGTTATGATCAATAAAATGGACTTAAGCTAAGGGAACTTTGATAAGGCTCCCACAACATGCTAGGCTATTGTTTGATTGTGGTTATAATGTCTGGAAAGTCTCATGTTGATTTAGCTGTTGAAGAAAAAAATTGTCTATTGGATCCTCCTATGGGTAGAACTTAGGTGGCATGATTTTTTTGATGGCATTATTAAGAGACTGACTGAAATGCAATACAAACTGTGCTGTCAGGGATGTCAAGCAGCCTCCATCTAATAAGCTCTAATTTAGCTTTTCAAGAGAGAAGAGAGAATGACAGAAAAATGGATTCTATTTCCTGCACCAAGTTAATTAGCTTAAGGCAATGAGAGTAAACCATGCTAGATCCACCTTGCACCATCCAAAAGGATTTTTCCATTATATTTCTCAAAGACCATCTTGAAAAGAGGTTTCAAGTTGGCAGCTGAAGCACCAGTTGTAGGTCCCATATTTGATAAGCAATATTCACCAGAGAACAGGAAATTGCTGTTTAACCTTCTCTCTGGGTTCATCTATGAGGGGCCAATTGTCTGCCAATCTTGTTATTTTCAGGATAGTGGGAAACTAAAAGGATTCTGTGTATAGAGGCTTTTTGCAATTACTGGGGAAGAGGAATCATAGAATCATAGAATGTTTCCAGGAATGAGGCATCTACCACCTCTCCGGGAAGAGAAGAGAGACAGAAGTCACCTGGCATGACATTGTAACATGGCAAAAGGTACTTGGACTACTAAAACTGTTGTTTCTTCCTAAACTGTGAAGATCTTTCAGTTACCATGGGGAAAAAGGAGAAGAAACACTACGTGACATCCTTTTCCTCATTCTGTTTGCATGTGAGACATTGGTAAAACCTGCATGTTTGGCATTCAATTCAAAACACTACTTTGAAGTGAATAGAATATTTTGATGAAACTTCTTGAACTGAGATGAGCTGCTTTGCTGATGCCAGAACGTTTCATGGAGATGTATTATTTTTGGTAACGTAGTTGGCGCTGAAAGTGATTTGGAGGCCCCTGGATTCATTTCTAATAACAGAGAAAGTCGGGGGCTGGGAGAAGGGAAGGAAAGAATAAAAACCCAAACTTAGCAATCCAAAAAAAGCCATTTTAACACAGTTCTGTTCTGCATGATTCAAAGACTTGGGGAGAGAGGGGGAAAAAAAAAAGTCTTTAGGATTTTCCATTCTATAAAACCTGGTCTAATAATGCTTAGGTTTACTGGACAGATGAATTTCTGTTATGGATTTTGCAAGAGGTCACATTAAAAAAAAATTCTCAATCAATTATGATGGCAAAAGTGGTATCTTCATTAGGCCCCTCACTTTTGGTTTTCCAGCTGTCTTTTACCAAGAGCAGGAGTCATACAGTTTTACACTTTTGTTTTGTGGGAATAATAGCATTATATCAGATACAAGGAATTTATATCCAACTGCTGTTTGAATAAATTCTTTATTTCTTAGACATAAATGTAAATGAACATTGGATATAATTGTTGACCTTCATGCTACTGCTGTTTATAGAGCTAGCTTTTCACCATATCCAGTGTTGAGGGAATGAAATCACTCTGTCATGCTTTAACCTAACATCATTCAGGGAACTGCAGTAGAGATTTTATCTGAATGATCCTTGTTGTGGTATTTTTGCTAGTTTTTCCACTGAATTCTGACCTTGGTGTTTCTTTCAACACCATAAATGAATACCTGCATTTCACTGAACAAAAGTTTGGGATAGAGAACTGTTTTGGGTTGATTTTTTTTAGGATCTGAATTTTTAGAGAACAGCCCTGCATAGCATGAATCTCTGCACATCACAGAAAACCTCTTTAAAATACAACTCTCCACAACATTCTTTCCCAGCCAAACATTTACAACACTAAAATTGCTAAGTATAATGCAGGTTATCAGCTACATTTAAACAATGTATTGACAGTACCAGTGATCATTTAAGTTTATACTATTTATGAAAAGTCAAGCAGAGCAAATATCTTTCTCCAGTTTAGGCGAAGGGGAGCCAGTCAGTTTTGTCTGTAAACTTCCTTGTGAGTCTCCTCTAGACCTCACATCACATTCCCATTGTCCTAAGACATAACTGATATTTGTTGCATGATTTTTCATTTTAAAGAGTCTGAAATAATGTGTGGATGGTGTTGTAGTTTCAGGGACTGGAAACTGGGGACATGTTTTGCATATGCTGTAAGCGGTGCAGATATTGCTAAGATATTTGGAAGAAGCATAAAGTGAAGGGAGCCAAACGTGGTGCAACCTTATCTCTGCTAAAAAAGACCCTGACACTTGAAGTTCCCTGAAATATGCCCAGGCATTGCTAGGGAGAGTAATAATTGGCATAAGAGCATGTTAACAATTAAATGTTACAATTATAAGTTTCTCTTTCTGTTTGAAGTGATGACTACATTCACCCAGAAAGCCATTCCTTGTAATACTCCAGCCGTCTGTGCTGTAAGTGGTGCAGATCTTGCTAAGATATTTGGAAGAATAGCATAAAGTGAAGGGAGCCAAACGTGGTGCAACCTTATCTCTGCTAAAAAAGACCCTGACACTTGAAGTTCCCTGAAATATGCCCAGGCATTGCTAGGGAGAGTAATAATTGGCATAAGAGCATGTTAACAATTAAATGTTACAATTATAAGTTTCTCTTTCTGTTTGAAGTGATGACTACATTCACCCAGAAAGCCATTCCTTGTAATACTCCAGCCGTCTGTCACCACTCTCCGTATCACAGCTCAAGGGTTTTTTGCATGAAGGTGGGAACCAATGGATCCCAAATCATAGAACTGTTTTGTTTGTCTCCCTGCTTTTCCCAATGATTCATATCAACTCCTTCTTCTCAGTTTTCTATCAGAAACAATATCAACAGATGGTTACTCCTTCCTAATTTGTGCTGTTCCATTGTGTAATGGTTCTGCACTTTACAATGATAATCGCATCTCAGTGTTTAGCCTGGCAACCTTTATTATCTTGACGTCATTGTCTACCGTCCTTCATTAAAGAATGTATCTTCCTGATGAGACAGAGAGTTCAACGGGTATTAGCACCACAGAAGATGATTTTTCTCATGCTCTTGCCAGAAATTGAATTTTTTTCCTCCAGTGTAAATAACTCCACAGATATTCAACTGATGTTTAATTAATAAGGCCTTCCCCATCATGATGTTCTGAGTTAATGTCTACTAAAAGATGAATAAGGGATCCCCAGTCCACTTACATCCCGTCTCCTCTTCCTATTCCTCCCTACCAGGCTGCACTACATAAGATAAAAAAGAGGTTTTCTGAAACCTGCTTCTCTCTGTACAACAAAAGCGGGTCCTAAATTCTGCAAGGAACTTGGCTGTGCTTCATTATCACCTTTACAAATTTAAATTAGTCCCCTAAAATTGGAGGATTTAATGTGCTTTATGTCACAGTATAAAGTTCGCAAAAACTAATGAAAACTGACTGGTGCTAGGCTGAAGAGAAGCTTTCCATGTCAATCAGCCACTTCAAGGGCATTCTTTATATGTAGTAAGGAAGCCAGTGCATTACTGTTTGGTTTTTGGTTTTGTTTTGGGACTGGTTTTGTTGTTTGTTTTGGTTTTTTTGTTTGCTTTGATTTTTTCTTTCCAATGGGTAATCCGGGACTGAATATTGCAGATTTGAGTTAATTCCAATTGGATTATTCCCTTATTTTATCTTGTCATTCTATCAAGCCTGTACTATATTAGACTACTGTTAAACTGCTCAGATCCGATGTAATCTTCCCTATACTACACAGCAGGTGGTTTATAAGCTGAAAAGGAAATTATGTTTCATTAAAAAGATTGTTTTAGTTGCTACAGCACAAAACATGTTCTTTCAGAAATGCTGCCTCCAAAATCTGTAGTGTTCAAGAAAAATGTAAATGGGTGCCTGAAGCATTAGCTTTCATTAAACCTTATAAACCTGGAACAAAGGCACTCAGGAGGAAGATATTGATATGAATAGGAAAGACTTTTTTAGTTACAAATACTGTGCAATGGTGACAGAAAGAGATAATCAGTGATTTTTCTAACAAATTTAACAGATCTAACTAATTGATGTGGAGACAGAAATTGTATTAGAAAATAACGTGATATAGTAAAAAGGACATTCTGACCTATGCGTAGCCAGCATGTGGTCTGACATAACAGAAAATTGGAGGCTGGTTTCTTAATATCTTAGATTTTTATGCCTTTACTGCAATGAGAAGACTACATAGGAAATAATCAATGGATTCCTACTATATACAAGGCACTTCAGAAAGAGGAGCCTGATGCAAAGTCCATTAGAACCCAGGGACAGACAGACAGAAGGACAACTTCAGACAGCACTCTAAATCTTAGTTTCCCCTTTTCTGAACTGACTACAAATGATGCTCGTGGAGCCTAGAACCAGAAACCTCTTGATTTTTAGATTTATTAATGAGGTGTCTAACATGGGGTGAAGGAGTCTGGAAGTTCAATCCCAGATAGCATTTTTTGTAAAATCCAGCTGTTAAAAAAAAAAAAAGCCCTCTTTACCACCCAGCATAAAAAGGCTACTGTCTTGTAGCCAAGATCTATAGTCATGTTCTTCACAAGGACTATAGGCTGCAAGAATAAGATCCTGCCTGATGTAAGTAGCAATTAAAAAATGTTTTGAGCAAGATGCCATTTGGCTGCACCAATGAATCTTTGCTCTTCAGCCAGTTATCTGTACTGAGAGCAGGGCTTCAGAAACTGCATTAGGTTGATACAGAAACACAGAATCATAGAATAGTTTGGGCTGGAAGGGACCTTTAAAGGCCACCTAGTCCAACCCCCCTGCAGTGAGCAGGGACATCTTCCACTAGAGAAGGTTGCTCAGAGCCCCGTCCAACCTGACCTGGGATGGTTCCAGGGATGGGGCATCTACCACCTCTCTGGGCAACCTGCGCCAGGGTTTCACCACCCTCCTTGGGAAAAATGTCTTCCTTATGTCTAGTCAAAATCTACCCTTTTTTAATTTAAAACTATTACCCTTGCTCTCTCAGCCTTTCTTCAGAGGACAGGTCTTCCATCCCTCATATCATTTTTGTGACGCTACCCTGTACCCGCTACAACACATCCATGTCTTTCCTGTGCTGAGGGTTCCAGAGCTGGATGCATAGTACATATGACTATACCATCCTTGGATCTTGCTCTCCTTAGCTTGGAGATGACTACAGACATGTCCTGGTGGTGCAGAATCAAACTCCAGAACTTTTGATCTGTGGTATTCCCATATTCAAACTCTGTGTGGTCACATATGAATCATTGCTTTGCATGTCCTCTCATTCTCCCATTTACATGCCATGGAGCTGCCCCAATGCCATCAGCAGCTTTAACTGTGAGGAGAATCAGATGCTCAGTTGAGTGGTTTAATGCACAAGGAGCCTAATGGAACAAAATTTTTCAGCTTAAACCAGCCTCTTCTAATTTTTGTTAGAAATTATTTGTTAGAAAATTCTGGAAACGGTATTTGTCAGTCCTCAACTCTGAGTCAGATTTAAGATTTTATGATTTTTTTAAGATTTTAAGATTTATGTTAATAGATAGGCAGTGGTGGTAGTGAGTTGGATTATGTTGTTACATCATATGGTTGACCCATGCCTCTGACAGAAAATGAAATGGAGTAACAACATGCAAGGGTGTGGTTACCCATAGCAATACTTCTAACTGCTCGTTCTAATATACCTGAAGTCCCCTTCAAATATTGGTTTTATGTGTGACAATAAGAGTGGTCCACCTATGTGAAGCTACACAGGAGCATCAGAGTCTGAAAATTCAGAACCAGATAATATGAAGAAGCAGATTTCATCTCAAAGGTAACCACAATATTATACTTAGCAGAAGCAGAACAACAGTTATCAAAGAGAAAGAAGAGAAATTGATAATCTGAAGAACATTATTTTTGAATTATTTATCACTGAAGGAAATTTTTTGCAAGATCAGCTTGGCAGAAGGGACATAATGGATGGTTTGGAAAATCCTAAGATATTTTATAAATATTGGTTCAAGCATTTGATCTATTATTCTTATACACATAATTCATCTGAGATGAAAGGAAGAAGACAGAGAAATGACAACGCAGCTACAGCTACCTTTGTTAGCACTTTTTCTACAGAAAATTTCCTGGCTACAGGATATTATTCTCCCTGGGGCTTGCATGCATTGTGTCAGGTAGTTTGAGGAAAAAAATTGTGATTTAATTAGATGAGACTACTGCTTTCCTGTGCCAAGGCATGAAAAACTCTATGGAGATCACACACACTGGGATATGCATAGGACTTGATTCAAGCCTCACACTTAGCAGTGGTGTCTTAGAGGATATCTCATCTGACACTTGAAATTCTTGTGGATTCTCCATCCTTGGAGATATTCAAAACCTGACAAGACATGGTGCTGAGCAGCCTGGTCTAGCTGACCCTGCTATGATCAGGGTGGTTGCGTTAGATAATCTCCAGAAGTCCCTGCCGTACTTCAGCTGTTGTATAGTCATGTAAAGCTACAGCAGCTTTGTGCCCGCTGAAAGTACTATTAGGCTGAATCATGACTTTTGTGCTTGCCCTAAGACATACTGAAATGAACTGTGACATGTTAATAAGAACAGAGATTTCCTCATTTCTCATCTCTTATGGTTCCTCCACCTTCTATTTACACTTCCTTAAATATGGTAATCAGGTGCTACCTAGCTACGCAGACAGTTTCGCTACGCGTGGGATGTACTGCCTGTAACTAAGCATCTAAGAGTTAGAGGTCTGCAAGTCCCAAGCTTGTACCCAAAAGAAAGAAATAGCAAACTCCAGGAAGAAGTTCATCTATGTGTAGCTGTCTAAAATGGGTCATGTGTCTTTGGAGGTACTGGAAGTGAAAATTGAATGTTTAAATGTTTAGTGGTGCCACAGAAGGACACTTGCAAGTAAAAATGTCTTTTTTTGGAAAAAAAAAGAATAAGGAAAAAAAAAAAATTAACCAGCACTTCAGTGGAATTTTTCAGAAGTATTCTGTTTAAATTTCTTTGGAAACAAGGAAGAGTTTCAGCTGCTAAAAATCCCAGTCTTTAACTTTCACAGATAATTAAATAGAAAACATTTATTTTTCTTCTGGATAAAAATAAACAAAAAATATTTTAATCATAAAGGTATTTTAAAATATTGATTCACCTTGTCCTTAACACTTCATTCAATAAAGACATTTCAGAAATTAAATACATTGATACAAGGTGTATGCTTAATATATGCGGATTGTAAAATACAAACACACAAAAAAAAAAGAGTTATCCATGTTATAAAGCAATCACTTTCTCACAGCTTCCCATTTGTAATACAGGCAGGCAAGCTTTCTTCAGAGTCATTTAGCAAACTGTGCCAGTGCTTGAGCTCTTTTACATCAGCTGGTACTACTGAATGGCTTTAGTGGATTTTCTCTTAAAAACATTACTTATAGATCTCTCTGCCTTTGAGAAACTTGGGTCATTCTTTACACAAATCTGCACATGTTATATTAAATTTGAGACTGATAGGAGAAAAATAGTGTTTTGTTTTGTTTTCTTCTCCTCATAGACTTTGCAAAAGAAAGTACATTTCTCAAGTTTCAGTTTCATTTTTAAAAGGAGAAAAAATAAATGGGAAGGTTCATCCTAGATACTTTCAATTTAGTTGTTTTGGATGTCTGTAGTAGGAGAAAATGAAATCTCATTGATAACCAGAGAGGGCTCTGAAGGAGCTGGTTTTAGCCATTGGCTGTTGCACACGTTCATTTAATTAAACACCAGCCAACATAATCTCTGGAAAAACATACGTAACTGTAGATTAAAACTGGATCAAAGCCCACATCACAGTTCAACCCTATTTAAACCCTGGAACAGGAGTTTGTCAAAAGTGTTGATGAAATATAGACACCATACATTCTTCAATAATATTATTAATCCATATCTTCAGACAAATTCCAGTCTAAATCTGAACCCTTAATTTTTATTAGAGAACACGTATAGCATAAACACTAAAACATATTATGAGGTAGATCTGGCTGTTCATTGCTTGGAATCTCTCTTCGAAAATACCAACAGAGAGGTTGAAGTAATATTTTACACTGTGTGTCTCCTGAAAGATAAAATTGAAAGAAAAATTTAAAAAAGCAGCCTAGTTTTTTATTTTATTTAAAGTGTTTTAGGACTGGTCAGTCTACAGTTTATAGGCAATAAGCAGTTCAGCTACTATGTAATTGAATCTTTATTTATAGATGGTTTTACGTCCTGAGAAGGTTTGAAATGAGTTTGTCGCAGTCTGGCACAGCCACCAAAACAAGTGCAAGTATTATTAATATCTCACAGCCTATCAAGTTTTTCATTTCCCAGAAGCCTGAATAATCTTATTTGTGCTGAATATTATCTGCACATTAACATATTGATATTTCCTCACAAATTGCAGCTACTGTCTTGCGGCCATAAACCTGTTGGATTGTGAAATTCATTCTAATGGTATTCTACCTTCTGAGGAAGAATTAATTTTTGAAAAGAGTAAAGAAAAATATTTCTAACTATTAAGCCTGAGGTTGTTTTTTTTCTTGCTTTTTGTATGCATGTGTGTTAGCAACGTTGTAAAAAATGGCTGTGGAAAACTGTGTTTTATCATGTTCTTTGACCATACTGTACTACTTTAAGACCATTAATCATGCTGTCCATGTTTTAAGGGCATTTGCTAATCATCTGACATAAATTTGATTGATGGATTTGATAGATCTTGTCCCAGAATTTGGCTCATCTTCCCAGGCAAAATGCTGCATAGGTTTTCTGAAACTCCTTGGACTTTAAGAGACTAACATGGATAATACCTACTTCCTGAAAGAGCAATTATTAAAGGCAGAGTTTTGCAACGTGGGCCGGAAGAGAGGAAGATATATGACAGAAGATAACCCTGAAGAACAGAATGATCTTCACGTCTATTACTTGATGATGAGGAAAAGAAGTTAGACATCAGAAGTCTTGAGTTACAAACCAAATAGCCTTAATCCTCTGAAGTTTCCAAAGATAAGATGAGTAGAATAGGAAAAAGTAGGCCAAAATGAGTGAAAAGGGCCAAGAAATCTTATGGAAGTAGAAGTGAATAATTATTCTGGATAAGACTTGGGTCAGAGATTAGTCCCTTCCTCCAGAACTGCTTTGGCAAACTATCTCGCTTTGTTTCTCTTTTACCAGTTCTGGAAAAAACTGCAGAAATTCTTAACATGAAGTCTACTGTGTTGATTGTGATCATTCTTTCTCGTTCTGGAACTAAGAGTATAACAAAATGATCTCAGGTAAAGTAAAGCAAGCTTAGATTAAGTAGGGGTTGTGTAACTTTAGCTTACCCAGCTTATCCATTGCTTGTAATTCTACAAGTGTTGAAGAATTCTGAATGAAAAACATTAATTTTAACAATTTTTATTTATTTGAGAAAAAAAATGGAGAAGTTGTAAAGTTGGTCAATCCACTGTTGGAAATGGATCTTTTTCATGCACTTTATTGGATTTTATCTGCCCTTTTATTTGGCTGCTCTATAGTTGCTTATTGAATTCTATTATTGACAAAATATACTATTTAATAAGAGGTGAATTGTTTGAATCTGGAAATGTTTCTTCTAGCTTCTCTGTAGGAACAATCCCCAGCTTCCTTCCTAGAGAAAAATGATGAGAAGAACTGTGATATTTGGGCTCTGTTATTTGCTATTCACCCAGAAGATATCTCTATATTTTATATTCATTATGTTGGAAAGACATTAACCATTCCTCTGATGTCAATGACAATGGCTGTATCTTATTTTGCTATCGTCTCTAGTGTAGTGAGCCCCAAACCAAAGCACACTCAATAAATTATTAACAAAATCACTCTTCAGTTTCTTCCTCATGATATGAAGGAAGTTCTTCTTTGTGTTCATTTGCAGTATAACTTGTCTACTTGTAAAATTAAGAGATTTTCAGAAATTTCTGCCACAATGAGTAGGTTCATCATCTTCCACCATTTCTTTTTTATTCATATAGGCCAGGTGTCTGGTGATCAGCAAGCTATTCCCCCAATTCTCCCTGCTCCTGTATTCACATGATTTCCATATCCCATAGGACTTCTGAATGGTCTTAAAAATCCATCTGCCTGTAAGATCTAGGAGCATGACTGAGGTCTATTACCTGCCTCTAGTTTAAAGGATAATCTGAAATATTCAAATTATGTCTATAGCTAGTCTGTGGAACCTTCTTCTCCAGTCACCGATTCCCCTGGTCCTCCTCTCTCTCTTTGCTTATATTAATAATAAATCATATATTAGTTGAGGCTAATCACCATACTAGCCTGATAGAGCTTAAAATAGATGTGTTCTTTAATGTTTTTTGGAGGTTTCCATTTGAGAAAATATATATTATTAATATATAATTAATCTGTTCTTGCACGTGATCCTTATTTTGTATCTAAGCCACTTTTAGCTATTTATCAAAGACTAAGCAGTGTTTGTGTGTCTTGGGGTAAAATAGGCACCCCCTGCCAGTGATCAGTCCCATCCTAATAAAATTGCTGAAGGAAAGTGGAAAATTTGCCTTCTGGATTTAACTATTTCATTCCACTGGCTAGGAAGGGACCATAGGTTGCAAAATATCTTATTCCTAGGCATAGATAAATTTTTAGCCCTGATGTGTCCCATCCTAAGTACAAGACAGGCTGACATTGCAAAACTTGGCAAAAATAAACACAATTGCAGCAGCCAGAGGGCTGAATTGCATCAGTCTATCCCTTGTTCTCTCTCTCATCTAGGAGATATACTCTGTTTTCTGCTTATATTTTAATCCTTGCTGGTCAAGAGCTAAAAGTCGGAATACCTGAAATTTTCAACAACTGAATAAGTATTCAGGGGAATTATCAGTGCATACTTGTTTTGTATATATACTTTCTACTCTGGTTGCAACTGGAAACAGGCTGTTAAAGACGGACTTTTAACCTGACCCAGCATGACTGTTCATATGGCTCAAAGATCTAGATTTATGTAAATCTGAAAAAAAAAAAAAATCACACACAGAAGCAATGCATGTGATTATGAACCGTATACATTCTGGAGTTTTTATTATTTTTTCTTTCCTTCCACAACTGAAAAAAGTGCTATAAAACAATATGGAGCAACTCTTCTAAGTGTGCCATCATTATAAGCTTCTTTATAACCAAAGACAAGAACCCTAGGGCTTCAGCTCTTTTCTACTGTCAGCCTTCTGTCACTCCTATGTTGACAATTTGAAATACATTGTTTTCTCTCTCTAGAATGCTATACCATAAACTGAAATGTGTTATGGGGACTGTCGCCTGCCTTTCTCTGCTATTTTCCAAGCCCTTTTGAACAGGAACTCCCTCTGAAAGTGCAGATAATGAGTAACCGTAGCGATTTCCCTCCTAAGGGAAGGGGAAATAGCTACTTCCCTCCCTCTCTTTTACAATTTCTTTGTTTTCTTTCTGGCTTTATTCAGAATCATAAAACACACGTGCATGGCTTGTAAGCTTAGCTCCCCAGTGTTCCCTAATATAACCAGTGACAGTTCTACAAGTGTGTTTTCTACCATTTCATTTATTTATTGCACTTACTTGGTATAAAACATTTGACATTTAAAAAAGGGATAAAAAAATCACAAAAATATTTCCCAAAATGCTTTCAAACTGTTCTCAGGAAGAAAATAGAATAATAGTTTATTGCTCAGAAGACTGTTGGACTTACCTGAGAAGAAGGCCAGCCTACAATTAGTGTAACTGTACTATTAGTCTTTTTGATTAGTATTAATAACAATAATATCAATAAAATATATTATTTATATTGATGAACATTCAAGAATAATAGTAACCCAAGAAAAAGCTATATACAAAGAAAAGATCCAATGAACATTAACATCTTTAATGATTTCTGCTGAGAGGAACAAGCCAGTGTGCTTTCCTAGGCTCCAAAAATGATGTCTGGGAGCTGAGGCAAGGCTGTGTGTTAACCACGTAGAGTGACCATGCAAGTCCAGTCTCTGTAAATCACAAGAGAGAAGCAAAGGTATCTTCTGTCATGTCTTATTTGGGATTTCTTCCTAAGTGTTGTGATATCAGTGATATCCACTGAAATCTAATAGCCTAAAATTTATAGAAATAAGCAAATGACACCAAGAGAATATATTGGCTCCATATCAGTTATTATACAACAGTGAAAACCTTCTCAGATCATCCCCAATTCAGGCTGTGCCTTGGCTGAAGAGGCACATCGTTATACATGCAACACTTAAACAGGCGGGATTTATTTGTGCAGATTCTGAATATTTAATTCTATTTTAAAGTCTGTTGCTTAGAACCCTGGGTTCCCCTGACTATATACTTCATACTAGACAAATACATAAAATACATTTACTTTGAGCAGAGAAAGGAGGTTTCAAAACTCTATGATGTTACAGGCCACTCAAATTTCGCAAAAAAAACATACCGGATGGCAATGACACATTCACAGTCTTGAATACTGGAGTATAAATCTATTCTTTTTCAAGGAATCTTATGAAGGACTTAAATGCATTGGAAACCTCAATAGCTCTTAATGATGCAGATGTTGTTCTCTCATCCCCTGTGCAGACTTCACTCCCAGTTACTAAAATATGCTGGGGAGGGAAAATGTCTTTTCCACCGATCGATGAACTGTCCATGACAGCCCCAAGAGAGAGTTATCTATACATCAGCAAGTTTGTTCTGCTTAACCAGCTAATATGTATGCTCTGGTTGTTAAAATATACTAGTCTGTAAATGATTCACTCTTCTATTTCAGAGACAGAAAAAATATATCTCAGAAAAAATATGATCCTTCCCTTGTGACTTCTCTTGCTTTCTAGAGAGCAGGATTCTGGCAGCAAAGGTTGTTTCTTAATCAGTTTGAACTGATCAACCAGTCTCTCACTGATAGTAAAGGGCTTTGGATCAGACTTGGACCTTCTGAGGGAATTTTCATTGTGTGTACGTTTTGTAAGATGATTGCCATAAGTGATATTTGAAAACTTCATCCCAAAAATCATGTTGGCTTTGGGGGTGAAACATATATCATCTGTAAAATTGAGGTGTCTTGTCTAAAAGATATGTATGTGTCTCATTTTAATAATTTATTTATGGGGAGCTTATATAAATGGTTTAGACCATACATCTGTGTTGGGTTTCTTCAGACAGACATTTAAGATATGGTTCAGATCACGATTCAGGTGATGATTTCAGACATACAAATTTAACAATCTGAATCCACAGAATTCAGACATCTACATTTAACAATCTGAATTTCACCCTAAAAGTAATTCCCTAACTTTTAGATATTTCAAGGTAGTTGAGATGAATCTTACCTTTTGTCTCAAAATACCACCCAGCTTATGAGGGAGTTTTTGCTCCATATGAGGAATGAAAATAACACTCTGGGGTATTGATTTCCTCTTCCTTTAGAAGTGAGAAAAAGTAGACAAAAGACAAAGAAAGACTCAGTCTTTTGACCACAAAATCTGTTGTTTTCCTTCTGCAAGAGCCAGGAATTCTGGTTGCAACTGCTTGCAAATCCCCAACAGAATTTTCAGAAAAACATTCAGCTGATGTCCTTTAAATTGTTATTATCCATGACTTCAAGAAAAATTTTCTAAATGCTGTTGGGGTTAATAGTAGCACAAAAATCTCAAAATCAGCACAATGAAGTAACACTTCATCTTCCTGTAAAGACTTTGCAGAACCATTTTAGACATAAGGAGGGATAGCACATAAAAAAATGTTGTTACAGGTCAACAGAATAACAAGACTGAAACAACTGACAGGAATATTTTGTTACTAAAGTCCTCATCCTTTCCTGTAATGTCTTCACCATCACCTCCTCCATTCCAAGAAATTTTTTAAGCAACATCATAATTCCTGCAATAGGAACCATCTTCAGAACCGGTCTGTTAGAAGGGAGATTAACTCTCTCATACACTCTTATGTCCACGGAGGAAGGCTGGAAAATTAGACTAGGCTTCTAACTGTCCAATAACAAAAGCAAGAAAAGATATATTACATTATGACAGAGGGATATCTGGAAGACTAATTCAAAAAGGCTTCCTCACACACTTAAATCTCCCCCTGATCAACAGAGATAGGAGATATCTATAAAAAATGCCCAGGTGAGACACCTTTATCTCTTTGTTTACTGTATGTAAAGCCAAGACTATAAAGCCTATAAGATTATTTAATTTGCTTTCCTGC
>NW_010509694.1:62809-65776 GCF_000687285.1 Phaethon lepturus
GAATAGGAAGCTGCCAACAGTTGATTAATAAGAAATATGAAGCTCAAGAGTACACTTAAAATTCAGGACACTGTGTCCACTTCTGAAAGTAGCCAACACTGTGGTAAAAAAAGAATTCTGACAGGAAATCATCTGAAAGGGTTCAGAGGGAAGCCCTGTGCAGATCAAGCGTTGAGCTCCAGTATCCTCTTCCAGGAGACAGAAAGTTATTAATTCAACAGTGATGGTTTTAAATATTTCCCTCTTGCAGGGACGCGGAAGGGAGGAAGTCAAAGCATGCAGTGTCTTGCTGAAAGTCACACAAATGACAGTACTAAGGGGAACACCAAATTTAACCCCTGAATTACCCATTACGCCATGCTCTGAAGTAAGCAGAAGCTCAATTCCTCTCTAGGTTAGCAGTTTAGAAGGTTCTACAGTACGTGTCAAAGGATCAGGCCCATTTACATATATACTCCTGTCATTAGAGCTTTAACACTATCTAGTGGATGATGGCAGAGGAGGCCAAAACACGTCAGATGAGGTTTGGCTTTGACAGCAACAGTAATTGATTTTACATTCATAGTTGGCATTTGATTGGCTGATTAGTCAGTGCAGGTTGTAATCTTTAAGGAGTGGAAATGCCACCCCACTGAAACACAGAATACTGAAAAGGTCAAAGAAGAGGAGAATTCCCCCTTTAATTCATGAAGAAAGAGACGTTGGAGCCCAGGGAGCCCACACACCTGACAAAGGTTATAATGAGAAAAGAAAATGGCAAACAGATAATTCATTTTTGTGAAAAAGATCCTAAGGAGACTATAAAAGGGCAAATGTCCCATATTTATCCCTCTTGTGAGTGTCGCCACATGCAGAATTCAGATGACCAGCGCTAGGGGAAAAAGAAAATAAGTCACATCACTGTTAAAAGAAAATATATAACCCCCATATATATGTGTTTATGTAGACAGGAAATGTTCAGATGTGATATTTTTAAACAGAAATAGACACAGTGGGAAACATATAATGAAAAGAAGGGTGTGAGTTTGTTTTAAAAATTCATACATTTCCTGCAGAATTCAGGAACAAAGAGCTGTCAGCTGTGATTATGCAGCTGAAGAGACTGAGGTGGAGAAGATGATTGTGTAAGAATGCCTTTTCTAAAATGTTCCAGATAAAGACGTTTGGACCAAGTAAATGCTTTCTGCCTTTTTTCTTCTTAATTTCTGGAACTCTTCTTTCATATAATTTACTCACTACATTAGCAACATGCAGAAGCATTTATCTGCTATACAATAATTCAAATACAGACTGTGTTGTTACTGTACAACTGAACTCTGTATGTCTTTGTGTCTGGATTAAGGTTTCTCAAAGAAGTTTGAAATACACAGAACAAATCAAACTTCCTCTCCAATTGCTTCATATATATAAATATATGGATATGTATGTTTGCATTTGTATGCAAATATATGTATTTTTTATTTAGCTATCCACATTCATGCACACACACAAACACACACAAATAAGGACAAATAGCTATTTAAAAAAAAAGGAAAATAAAAAACATCATAGAAAGAAAGACATCCTAGAATACTCCTATTCCCCTGAGCTTTTCCCCCAAGGCGATTTCCTAGTGTATATCTTCAAATATATGCTAGTTCTATGAATAGTTGTTTCTAAAAATATTCAGACTTTGCTGCTAAAGCTGAACTCCAACACACTGGAACATTCTGGTTTTACATTTTTTAAACTGAAAAGGCATTTTTGTGATAACAACTTCTCTCTTTCTACCTCTCTTTGCCTCTCAAGCTGTTTCATACAATCTTTCATTTACTTCTTTGTTATTATATTTAAGCATATAAACTCTAAACAGAAACTCTGAGCACTGAGTGGTACTAGAACTAGATGTAAGAGATGAAGACAAGTGCTTGAAGAGAAGAAAAAGGTGGTAAAAATAGGGCAGCATCCCCTTGCTGTTAGGTGGCTCTATAGTGTTACTCCTTTGCAGCTGAAACTGTCTAGGAATGCAATGCATGACACAAACAGGTTCAGAGAGAAAATCTGTTTTTTCAACAAAGAATGCAGAGCTACTGAAAACTAACATGAGCAAAAGTTTTCTATTCTTCCCATTTTGCTGTGTCTGAAGTGTTGAATCTGCTTAACAGCCTGCACTTACGGAAAGGAGAATGAACTGTTATCTAACTGTTCTAGAGAGATTTGAAATAATATTGTGCTTCCAGAGAAAAGAAAGAACTGTATCAGTTTCATAAGAGATCAAAAACAGGGAGAAATTTTTGAAGCATTTATACCACTTCTGAGTCTATTAAGCCAGACATGAAATTTTGAAGGGTTTGTGGAAACCCTAATTCGAGAACAGATTAGGATGGTGCTCAGAGACCTGAGATAGAACATCTCAACTCAATCTTAAAAAACCCCAATTGTGTTATTGCCAGAATGTAATCAGACCAGATTGCATATTTAGAAGAGAAAAATTCTGGCTTAGTTTTTCAAAACATGGGTTCATAGTAGCATCAGAGGCAAAACAGAAGTAAAATTCCAAGAGACTGAAAATGGACAAGAACAAGTAAAGAGCACGTGCAATGCAGAGGAAGTTGGCAGACGTTGGCAATGTCCTAATGTCGTGGTTTAGCCCCAGCCAGCAACTCAACCCCACGCAGCCGCTCGCTCACTCCCCCACGGTGGGACGGGGGAGAGAATCAGAAGAGTAAAAGTGAGGAAAATAGTGGGTTGAGATAAAGACAGATTAATAGGTAAAGCAAAAGCCGCGCATGCAACCAAAGCTACACAAGGAATCCATTCCCCACTCCCCATGGGCAGGCAGGGGTTCAGCCATCTCCAGGGAAGCAGGGCTGCATCACACGTAATGGTTTCTTGGGAAGACAGACGCCATCATTCCGAACGTCCCTCCACCCCTTGTTCTTCTTCGTTCCAGCTTTATCACAGAATCACAGAATCACTCGGTTGGAA
>NW_010509695.1:0-46747 GCF_000687285.1 Phaethon lepturus
ATGTTTTTAAATTATCTGGAATACATCTGATTTGAATGAGGGTAAAAATTTAGTCAAAATGGTGCTTTTATTCAACAGAAAAGGTTGCTTCCTTTATATAGTGCCTTTGTCCTCCATGTTTATCTAGGGTTTTGCCTTTTAACACCGTTGTATAACAACTGGTTACATTAATCTTGCAATTAATGCTTAAGCAAGGCAGAACTGAAATATTTCTGCCTGTTTGAGGCAGTCTCACTGTAGTGGGTTTATAAACAAACATAAGTGTACAAATATACCTGTTACATTTAATTACGTGCTTTTTTGCTTTAAGTTTGATTAGTGGCTCTGTGAATGATCAGTCTTTGGGGGAAGAGAAGGGAATTTGTTTTGTGTCTTGGAGCTCTGGATTCTTTTTTTCACTCTGCTGTATAAAATTAGAAAGTTATTAAATAACTTTCATATTGGGGGTTCAAGTAAGTGTATCGTGCTTAAACAAGGTTTTCATCTTGTTGGAAGGTTTATAAAGAAACATGTGCCTTTTTCCTTAACCCTTTTTTTTGAAAAGGGCTTTCAAAGAGTTCTTGCATGTTTTTAACCATAAAAAGATGAAATCGCTTCAGTTTTGCTTAAAGATATCTCAAAGGTATCGTGTAAACTTTCTTCCCCCTTCTTTATTAAGGAGGTGGCTAGATGTTAAAAAATTCCTCAAAGAGTTTGTTACAGATATTGGCAAAAGTACCTTTAATGGTCTAAATCAAGCAAATCTCCTCTCAGCTTATTATGATGCATGATATACCTTTGTTAAGCCTTGCGTAGTACAAAATATTTCAGGATAATGTACACAAAACAACCTACATCCTGTGTTTTTTTACAACTGAAGAGAAAGACAGCCTTGTGTATTAGTTTCCCTGCAGGCTGCAACTTACATACAGATACCAGCTGTGGAAGTAAAACTAGATAAATCAATTAAGTTTTAAGCATAAGCACTTGACTGCTGTATTTATGCCTATACAGGCAAAACTTCAGCTGTCATTTTCATGCTGAGGTCTTCACTTAGCTTGAAGTCTTAAGTTGAATATTACTTTTGCTCAAGCACTTAGTATTATAGGCTTCAGGAAAAAAATAATTGTTTCATTAGTAATGCTATTATTTTCCTTCAACTCTGACCAGAAAAAAATGAAAGAGCTGGAACAGAAGCTTCAGGAGGAAGAACATGCAAGGAAGCTTGTTCAGGAAAAAGCAGCTGAGGTAACAAACAGGAAATTTCTTTTGTACTGGTATGCACTGTAATTAGGGCTTTCTTTTCATCAACTTTTCAACTAAACTTGCTGAAAATGTCTCCCATATACAGAATAATGAAAAACTAGTTTTACTCCACACACACCCCCCGCCCCCCACCAATCGTTCTGAAGTTCTCTGAGCCTTTTGGAAATTTTTTTCTAATAGCACCTGTGCACTGAAGCTTGATTTCTTTGATAAAAGAAGCTAGTTGGAAAAGAGGAGTAGAAATTCAGACTAATTCATAGTTGAGGATGTATGAGGAGCTCTGCTTTAAATAGATCAAGGTCAACAAGTGCACCCTCTTGTTCATAATTGTAACTAGAAGTACTGTAGAAGGAGGCAAAAAAGAGGCAGTGTACGATTGTATGATTGGTTATGAGCCCACAAGGGCACTACTCTTCTGCTGAAGTGTTGCATTCATTAAATATTCATTTTATGCTGAAGAAATATGTAGGTAATGTGTTAGACTCTAGATTAACCTTTCCCATGAGTTTAGGGGGTTTAGATTGTCTCAAATTAATCATGAATAATTGTTCTGTGAATGCTTCTAGTTGAGATGGGTTAGGACATGATTTCTAAAGCCAATTTTCCATAGCCAATCCTGACCCTCACTCTTCCAACAGATGTGCGTATTTCGTGTCAAAGTTCGTAGAACAGAAGGAATAGTTGTTAACTGTATGCCATAGGATCAATTGAGCAGGCTCGGGTGGCTCGGCTTACCTAATATTGTGCCAAGTGTAAAGCGCAGCTGATGTTTTCAGCACTTGCCTGCATGGAAGTAATGCAGTAAGACTAATTGTCTAACTTAATAGGAATAATGATGAGAAGTGCTACCAGAGGAAGTATTCTTATTTAATGTTTAAATTGACCTTGGACTGCCAAAGAATCCTATACACTTGCAGCCCTTTCTCTCAAAGAACCTGTATTTTAGAAATTCTTGTTTTGCAGTTCTCAGCTTACTCTGTCTCTGATCATCTAGTAATGTAATTCCAGTAACTTCCCCTATTTCCTCTATTAAAGCTTCAGACAGGCCTGGAAACCAACAGACTACTGATTCAAGCAGCATCGCCATTGCTTTCTCCAAAAGCAAGAAAACCTAGGAAGAAAACTAAACAGCCGGAGAAGGTAACATGGGCAGGGAAGAGAAGGGCAGTTACTGAGGAGTAAAATAAGGGTGTGTGCATGCAAACAGGAAGGTAGGTTGCCTCTTTTATTAGAAAGCAAAGGGAAAACGGGTTTGCTGTACATCATCTTTGATAAACATTTCTCTCTTCTTTCCTTCCAGAAATGCTCTCTTACAAGCCATCTTGCTACGCAGCCCCATTACAGACTGTGTCTGGGTGATGTACCCTTTGTAGCTGGGAAGGTGAGCCGCATAATTCTGAAGCTTAATGCTCAGTAGCTGCAACTCCTTAAGTGGCTTTGGCTGGGTGCACTCCTGACACCCAGTGGTCAGATCATTTCATTTGCTTTGACTCTTCCAGTTTGTCTTAAAAAGGTTTGTTGTATATCAATAACTTGCTGAAGCAGCATTTCCAAAAAATGGGTCCTCTCTATGCTGCTAGTCAAGCTGTTCTTGTTAGTGCATATTCATTCAAACAGAAAAATACATTCTTGGCAGCAAATCAAAAATGTTTTTAAATGTTCTCCATTATTATCAAGTAGGTGGTTGACAACGCCATTTAAAAGCACTCGCTTTTACTTTTTCTGTCCAGTCTACCAGTCCCAGTCATTCAGTTGGTGCCAACGTGCAACATGTCCTACACCTAATGAAACAACACACGAAAGCTTTGTGTAACAGTCGTGTGGTAAATGATACTCCACTAGCAAAACCCATCAGTACTGGTCATCCTGCCAGCAAAAGCAGAAAGTCATCTCTGCCAAAGGACTCTTCTTCATCCCAGGAGGAGCTCTCAGAAGTGTTGTTGACTTTACAAGATGAATTTGGACAGATGAGTTTGTGAGTTTGGCATATTCGCCATTGCAGATTATGAATGTAGATGCTTTATATTTTTGCCTTTTGCTTTGAAGTTGGAAGGTTTTGCCTGAGAAACGCGTTAGTTTTGGGAAATCTCTAGCAGATAATCTCTTTGTTCTGCTGTCATTTCTCCTTGGCAGTTAGAGAGATTCTGATAAACAGTCTGGACTCCATACCTATGTTTATATGCAACAGCATTGAATTTGTGAGGGACAGGGGAGAAGTGTGGCAATAGCCTCTGATGGAATGGACAAATACTCCATGAAAAGACAGCTTTACTACTCATTTTGCTTGTCTTGATTAGCAGAACATGAATTGATATCCCACTGCACAACTGCAGTAGATATAAAAAAAATAGTAACTGAATGAGTGCTGAGATCATGCCCTTGGGATTATTTCATTGTTTTGAAGTTTGAAGCCACTTAGGTTATTGAAACTTTGTGTTGCAGCAGCCTGCTACCAGGAAGTGCTACTGCAATAATGCTGCTAACCATCAAAACTATTCTTACTGGTTCATTATGGCATGTTGAATGTGTCTGGCTGCTGATCCTATGGTTTCCTAGAAGTGTTATTTCTGAACTGGGTGTACAAGCACTAGAAGCCAAGGGAGTCTGATGCAAGCCTTGTTCTGTCTGATTCCATGCTAGTGATCACCAGCAGCTGTCAAAGCTTGTCCAGGAAGCCCCAACCATTGCAGTGAGGGAAGATCTGGAGAGGGAACTTGAGGTGCTGGTGGGAAAGATGGAAGCAAAGGCAGACCAGATTAGCAAAGTCCGGAGGCATCGGTTGCAGGTGAGTTACTTTTGATTATGTTCATGCTTCTGTAGAGTTTCTATCTTAAGGGTTTTCTTAATGTTATATTCTAATGTAGCAGCAATTGAATAAAGCCGAAATAACTCCTGTAGAGCAGTAGTGCCTAGCTTTAGCTCTGATGTCCCAAAGTTAATCTGCATGTCTCCATCTTTCTATCTCAGTATTTCTGCAGGAGTATCCTTTCTGTCTTACCATGTCACCCTTGTGCCCACACAAGCTCAGAGCCCCGTCCAACCTGACCTGGAATGGTTCCAGGAATGGGGCATCTACCACCTCTCTGGGCAACCTGGGCCAGTAGTTCACCACCCTCATTGTCAAAAAATTTTTCCTTGTATCTAGTTGAAATCTGCCCTCTTTTAGTTTAAAACCATTACCCCTTGTCCTATCACTACAGGCCCTGCTAAAAAGTCTGTCCTCATCTTTCTTATCAGCCCCCTTTAAGTACTGGAAGGCTGCAAGAAGGTCTCCCTGGAGCCTTCTCTTCAGAGATGGATGCAGTACTGCAGGGGGGGTCTCACCAAAGCAGAGTAGAGAATCACCTCCCTCAGCCTGCTGGCCATGCTGCTTTGGATGCAGCCCAGGAGACGGTTGGCCTTCTGGGCTGCGAGAGCACATTGCCGGCTCACGTCCAGCTTTTCATCTATGAGTACCCCCAAGTCCTTCTGGGCAGGGCTGCTCTCCATCCCTTCATCCCCCAGCCTGTACTGATACTGGGGGTTGCCCTGACCCAGGTGCAGGACCCTGCACTTGGCCTTGTTGAACCTAATGAGGTTCACACAGGCCCATTCTTTGAGCTTGTCCAGGTCCCTCTGGATGGCATCCTGTCCCTCAGGCATGTCAACTGCTCCACTCAGCTTGGTGTCGTCTGTAAACTTGCTCAGGATGCACTCGATCCCACTGTCTATGGCATTGATGAAGATATTAAAGAGTACTGGTCCCAGTATGGACCCCTGATGGACACCACTCATCACTGATCTCCATCTGGACATTGAGCCATTGACCACTACCCTCTGGATGTGACCATCCAACCAATTCCTCATCCACCCAACAGTCCACCCATCAAATTCGTATCTCCAGTTTAGAGAGAAGGATGTTGTGGGGGACTGTATCAAAGGCCTTACAGAAGTTCAGCGAGACTCATGATGTCATTCCCCCATAATCAGCTTGTCAGTTTTTAAAGAGAGAATCTAGTAGTCCAAACTAAAGCTGAACAGGTTCTAAAGATGTGAATATAGAAATGTTGTGTAAGGAAAATAAAGTATTTATTATGCAGGGTGACCTGTAAGCATCCGTTTGCTTAGCTGGATGAGGTGAGTGGTGGGATATTTCAGCTGTCTGGAAGGATGTCAAAACATTAATGTTTTTCTTTGTGCTTCTCTTTCAGCTAGAGAGACTTAAGAGAGAATGCAATTCCAAAAAGACTTCTGCTAAACAAATAAAAGACGGCAGGTTCCCTGTTAGTGAGGTTAAAGTAACTACTACAGTAACCACAAAAGGAAAGAATGCTGGTCCCATCAAAGTGAAACCTGGGGAGAAGAGTCGGAAAAATCTTCAGTTGTTGAGGGACATGCAGACCATACAGACTTCACTACAGAAAGATGATATCAGCTGGGACTACTGACTGTTCTGCAGGAGATGTTCTTGATGCTATTCTGGTCAAACTTCCTCACAGTCTGGATATAAAGCAGTTGCCTTTCTTGCTATGTGAAAGAGACTACTGTATGATAAGTGCACTTTTTGAAATATGGGCCCTTAATTCTCCATCCCGGGGTTTGATTGTATATACTACAGTCTAGTTTAAAACACATTCCATTTTTAAAGTACCCAGCCACAGAGTGTGAAGACAGGTCTCTACCAGTTCCTTTCCTGTTATGGTCCCAGCAGTCCCTCCATTTTCTTTCGGCACCCCAAGCGCTGCACATCTGTGTGTGTTGGCTTGTGTGAAATGCTAGTGCGATTTCACGCTGTTGTTGAACTGTGTGTTGGGAGGCTTCTCAAGATGCACCCTGTTGAAAATGATGCTGCATCCCTCAGTCTTAAAGGGCTTTTGTTGGTTCTGCTCTATGTGCAGCTGCGGTCTCTCAAACTCTGGGAGTGTCTAAGGGAGAACAGGTAAACCCTGTTAAAGGTATTTGTTACACATAGCTCTCCTCAAAAAGCTTTCCTAGTTCTTGTTCTGCTGCATTGCATCAAGTCAGCATTAATGGCAGTGGGTGTTTGAGTAACTCAAAAAAGGAGCGAAATAACTCTTCGAATTATTTTGCTTAATGACTGATTGAATTCTTTTCAAGTCTGAAGAGTGAAATTTTTCTACAGAAATCCTACTTCTTATGAAAAGGCTATAGGATAGGGGATAATATTCCATCTCCTAGTTCACAGCTTTGGGCGGTAAAGGAGTGAGATGAACCACAAGTGTTTTAAACTGCAAGTGCCTCAATCATGCCATTCAGTCCTGGCATCTTGCTTTTAACTTGAATTATGTGCTTTGATGAGCTATCTACTTTGGTAGTAGAGCAATTCATTTTGCACTCTGACTTGCACAGCTGAGTAAGTGTTATTTATTATGTTAATAATGTAAAGAATTTCCTATTAATGGAATGTATAGAAGACCCAGATTACCTGTTTATACAGTTGAAAAATAATAAAGGCAGCTTGCCTGTTGAATGAATTGTGGGAAAGCTGCGCTTCCTCTAAATTAACTCAGTGTTTCCTGTAGCATTGTGCCCCATCCAGCGTGCTTTTTGGGGTGATGCGATGTCTCCCTGTTCAAGGTGATGAATACCAGCTGCTAGCAAGCTGCAGTTAAGGTGAGAGTCAGAGTTGTCCACCCATGCCTGTAGCTGAACAGGCAGGGAACTCTGTAGGGTCAACACAGGTAGAAGGGACTTGAGTTTTAATTATCTGTAGGTGATCCACCCTACTTGCTTCCAAGGCACTGAAGGTTTTAGTTGTAAGGGAGAAGTCAGAAGCTGTTACCCAGGCCTGGAGCCATCCCCCTTAACTCCATTTATGTTAGTGACATGGGCTCCAGGTAGCTCGAGTAGCCACTTGGATAGCAGTTCATTCCAGAGGTTCTAGAGTATCAGCAGCTGAAACTGCACTCAGTAATTTTGCTTGGGAAGGACCTCTGGGGATCAGCTTGCTCAAAGGTGGGTTAACTCAGCATTACCTCAGGCTGTCCTCATGCAGCTCCTTACTGATGAGGGCTTAGCAGTACCTTAGGTTCCATATGCGCTGCATAGAGTGAATGAGGTGCCGCAGTTGGAATTATGCCTACTATGGGTGAGAGCAGCAAGGAGCAGTCATTGAGTTGATCCCAAATCATCCCAGTGAATTTGGACTTAACATCAGTTACATAGAAAAATGTGAATCTTCCTTTAACACAGAATTTAACTGTGCTAACGCACTATAAAGTGCAGAAATTGCTTGATTTTTTTTAATTGTGAAAGTATTTTTGTAATATTGAGCAGCTAAGCACTGTATCTGTATTAATACTGGTCTGTACAGGATAAGAGAAACTTGTCCAAAGATGAATTTTGTTTTCCTGTCATTCTAAATTTCAATGTTTGAACATTAGCATCTTGCAAGACCATCTGCTGAAGAATGAGAGATGCTATTGTATTAATGTTTGCATGTCCTACATGTCCTTTGGAGAACCACATAGTTGAAAATAAGTGCACAGGAGCTTTACCCATTTATCAATTTTTATTAGTGTTAAGGAAACCAAACAGCCTTCATCAAGAAACAAAATATACACACATAGTCAGTTTGCTAATACAGAGTAATGCGATGAACCATCTTATCTAGTGATTGTACGTAAGAGCAGATCTGCCCTTCAGCCTTAAAGCAAATCCAAGTCCTTCGGAAGGTATTTTGTGTGGATTCTTTGCGCTATTGAACCAGAACATCTTGAGCCACCCTATAACAAATGCAGTGAGGCAATACAGCCTGTTACTCACTCTGTCAGAAGGTGGCTGTGGATTTCTCTGTAAGTACTGAGACACTTGATTGCAGTAGAGCAGGCAGAAATTAGCGTTACTGCTTTGGAAGGAATGTGGCTTTTGAAAGGCAATTTCTTGTGTGTAAATTGGTCCACTCACTCTTGTACTCTCTCAGAAAATACTTCTCTATTGGGGAAGAGGCTGAGTGAAGCAGCATGCTGATGGGTGTATTAAGCAGGCAACCACAGTATGGGATCCTGTCATAAAAGAGCAGCACAGGAACTCAGACCAAGCAGTGCCCCTCTTCCTTAGTGGGGAGGTGAGAAGCAGCCTGGCGCAAAGATCCTTGCACATACATAACTTCCTTTGCTGTAAGCCCCATCTTCTACAACCCCATACTTATCTGTTTGGAAGAGCAATGGGGCAGTCATGGTTTCACCAAGTGTGTTTTTTATCTCCACTTCCACAGTAAAATTTTCTATCAAATTTAATTTGAACTTAAGTTTAGGCAGGTGATGCTAATTCTTAGAAGTATCCTATGAGGAAAAAGACCTAAATATAGGGCTCAGAAACTGGCTAAGCTGTTTAGTCTACCAGAATAACCTTGAGTAGCAGTTGCAATGCAGGCAGAAAGGCTTCTTTGGTTGATACACAGTTGCTTCCATTAGTTAACAGAAAACTGAAATACCTCAAGTACGCCACTATGATCCTGCACAGAAGCATTAAAATCACTGAAGATGCTTACCCAAGCAAAATGAAATGACTGATCCCAGCAGTTCACACATGCCCCATGGCATTCTACTACCTTTCCCCTGATGAGTATGAGGCACTGGAGGACAGAGGAGCTGCAGAAAGCCCAGGGGAGCCATGCTCTGCTTCCCCCCGCAGAAATAAAGGTGCTTAAGTTGCATCCTGGCACACCCGATGTAAACCGTAACAAGACTCTAACATTGCAGAGATGGAAGTAAACCTTATCCTAAAGTCGTCATGTAGGTTGCTCCTCTACCACCGTGTTTTATTGATAGAAGCTGCCCTTTCTTTAAATAAGGCATCATTTACATGGCTTCCTATGATCTAGATCAAAGTGAAAAGCGAGAACGGTGGTATGTTTCAGATGCTATCGCTGCTTGTCTCTAAGTATTTTGGCAAACATTCATTAACGCTGCTATGCAGACATTAATAGTGCAGGGTTTCATCACTTCACACCTGTGTTCTAGGTTCCAAAACAAAGTCAGACTTGATACTTCCTTTCAGTAAAAGGGGAGATTTTTTCAAACTTCCGAGTAGATGTTTTTCCTCCAGAGTACTGCACTCTAGTGCACAGTCCCTCTTTAAAGCCAAGTGATTTCCAGCACATAAGTGAACAAAGAAAGAGCTCTAGATTTCTTTTACGTGGCAAGTGCAATTAGCTTGTATTATTGTCTAGCCACTGAGAAGGTTAATTGCATAGGGGCCCTTGGTTGGTTGGTTGGTTTTGCCCAAGCTTCCTCTAGTGCTACAGTACTAATAAATTACCCTGGAAAGAAATAAATAAATAGGTTGGCATCTCCCAGACACCACGCTGGAAATCCAGAGGGTTTTAGAAAAGCTGCCCCCATGGTCCTGGGAAGGTACTTGGCAAAAAAAGTCCCTATTACACAACTGTCTGTACAGGAGCGACGCACTGTGCGGGAGAGCCAGCTCTCTCCGAGGATGAGGTGGAACGGTTGGTGATTTCTCTCTGCAGCTCCTCCACTTTCTTCTGCAGCTCAGCCCGCTTGGCAAGCAGCTCCTTGTAGCGATTGTGGACAGGTTCCTGCAAGAAAGCGTGTAGCTGAGTGCTAGGAGGCGAGCGTGGAAGTGGAAGCCTGAACCACAAAACGTTGCCGCTGACCTGGCACCCAGCTGTGAGGGAAGGAGGGGTGCTACACGGGTTATAGCACTGTCTCCAGCTCAGGGGTGAACAGTTGCTCTGGCTTTGAGATTCTTTTTTTTATCCAACGTGCATAGTGCAATGGTGGGAAACAAAACTGTGTGTATTTTGGAAGATGACAATTACACAACTCTTGACATTTCTGGGGGATGCTGGCCTTGGCATCTCAGTCTAGACATAATTTCAGGGCTTTGGGGGAAAAAAAAAGCTACCAATACAGATTTGTCTAAATATTTTTACACGGTTCTGACTGTTAAACAGGTAGTACTGGACAGCGTTTGTTGGGTTCCTGTATCTACTGCCCTGGATTTGCACAGCTCTGTTAACTGCAGTTGGACATTGACGCAATCCAGGAATTTTTGTCCCTTCCTATTAAAGAGTGATATCAGCATTTAGGGCCATGTTCAGCCTGCTTGCCCTGGGCGCACCAGCTGCCCTGCTGTCAGCAGTCAAGAGCATAACGAGGGCTGCAGTCAGAGCCCGGTGCCTTGCGCAGCTGCAGCCAGCAGCAGGTTCCTAGGGCTGGTAATCTAAATACAGCCCCACAGCTCAGGTCTTGAATCCCACATCCAAAGAAGTCTTAGGTTTTTGGGCTCTTTGGTAAAGAAGAGATAATTCAGATTATTTTCCCTGTATTCTAAGAGAGAAATTTTCCAAACTGCTGTGTATCTTCAGCTCCTGCAGATTTCACAAGACAGTGACCTCCAGCTGAGTGCTCTTTCATTTACCTGCATTTGAATTTAGGCTTTTGTTTTTAGATTTAAGCAGTGGCAGCATAAGTTTGTACATTGCTGCTTGTGATTCAACGGTCTCGAGCTCCAAAATGACAGTGTTAGGACTAGCAGGGAGGGAAATAAAAGCAGGACCCTTGGAAGAGCTGTACCTGCGGTTTCATCCTGGGGTTCCAGCGGATGTAATAGCCGACCCACAGCTCGAGGTGGCGCATGCTGGCCACGGGATACAGGACGTGGTTGGAGTAGCTCACGTACAAGGGGTTAGTGAAGTCTTCCAGCTGGCTGTTGATGTAAGACCAAAGCGACACGGTCTTTTTTGGAAGGCTCTGTAAGGGAAGGGGGTGGAGGAGGCTTTATTTCCCATAAGAGTCCCAGCATTTATCTACAGAGCATTTATAACTGTATATACTTATGCCTGCCATTAATACAGAGCTGGTTGCCTTTTTGTGGCTTAAAAAAACAAAAGCCCATTCTTCTGATGCAGTTATTGTAATCGAAGCACGCGGATGCAGGCAGGCACACACACACCCTGGCAGGGAACACCCCCTCTTACCCACCCAGCTGCCAGCACAGACCAGGAATCGCCATCGGCACAGCAAGGGGATGCTGGCAGGTGAATGTGCAATGCTTTGGTTAAACTTCACCTCTTTAAAGTGCTCCTGGAGGACCTGCCAGAGTATTTAATTGAAAAAAAAAAACAAAAACCCAACCACATTTGACTTAGGCCCTGATCTAGTGGGATAATTAGGCCTGTGAATAGTCCCAGTGAAACCAGTGTTGAAGTGCTTTCTAGATTAAGTACTTTGCTAGGCTTGAGGCCTCAGGAAAAAAAAAAACACATGCAAACAGCATGCAGGTTTTCTTCTCTGGGAATTATTCAATCGCTGTGGACTCTAGAGAGACAGGGACCCCAATTTCACTACAGTACAATGCTATCACTTCTGTATTACAGTAATTTTTTTTATTACTATTTTTAACTGATGTGCTATCAAATATCATCAGGTCCACACAGAACTGTCCTGAATGTACCTCTGTGATGTTAGGCTGCTGGTGACAGAATGCTTTGTCTTTAGGTAGGTGAGGCAGAACGAGTGTCACTTCTTTTCCTTCTGACTCCAGACTAGGTCTGAATGCACACATCTATATGCTCCTCCCTTGGCAAACAAAGCTTGACCAGGTAGTGGGGCAGAGCTGGCTGGTGGAAGGACCTACAGGCATACCCTTCCTAATACTAGCAGCTCTGTCCTCTCCGGAAAAATGCACACACAGCAAGAGCACCCACTGAGACCAGTTACTTGCTGTAACCTACGTGTGCAGAACAACAATACACGCTTAGTAGTTAAAATCAACCTAACGAGACCACTGCAAGGAAAAGAGAAGGCAAAAAGATACCAGTTTCCACAGAGGAGGTTACATTAAACTGGAGTTCAAAGAAAAAATGCATTTCCAACTACTCAGGAGACACCAGGAGCTATTCAGCCACCAGTGAGTAGCTGAAAGCCATGCTGATAGCAGTGCGACTGCCCAGAGGGAAATGGTATTGCTCTGAAATGTAAAGCCTCCACAGACAGCAGTTTGCACAATAAGGAAAATACCTTGTGTCCCAGCTGTTACGAAGAGGGCTTGGCATTACCCAGACCTGCATCTACCACTATCTCTTGAGTGCGGAAACAACTTCTCTCGCAATAGCTGCTAAGCTAAAGCAATCGCAGGACCTTGCCTTCACCTTAGAAAGCAGCTGTCTTACCTCCTTCACTCTCTGCTGCTCACTGCTGCACAGGAATGTCCCAAACAAACAGCTGTACAGGTGATCCAGGATGGTTATCAGAAAGTACTCATTGAACTCGAATGCTGTAGGAAACTTCAGACAGAATCAGAAAATTAGGCTGGGATTTTAGAACAGGAATCACAAATAAACCTTCGCCCACTTTGTGGTCTTGGTAAGGAGTTGGCCTCTCTTCTTGATTTTTAAAACAGGATTTGTCCCTGTTCCCTGACCATATTTGCTCCTTCCAGAAACAAGAGTTTCTCTCTTGGAAAGCTGTTTTACATGTGCAGAGAGGAATTTTGAGCAAAAGCCAGAGGTCTGAAGGGTTTGACCGCTGTGTTTATACACACTCAGTGCTGCTTCAAGTGGAAGCTTGCTTTGCTATGCCCACCCCAATGACAAGACCATGCAACGAGACTGTCAACAAAAGGCTGAAGCACATGTGAAATAAGGCATAAAAAGAAATGGAAATTTCCCAGGGCCAAATGGAAAAAGCCTGTGTGTGTAACACAGCGCTTCCCCGAGGGAACAGCAGGTAGGCATCAGGCAACACAGGTCAGCGGGAGGAACAGGTGTATGGGCAGGGGCTGTGTTTGCTGTTGACGTCTCACACAGCAACAATCAGACCCAAGACAGGGAGAGATGAAGTTCCACAAAGGGTCAGTGAGAATACGTGCAGTGAACTGCAAAGACATGCTGGGGCGATGAAGAGGAGAGCGAGAGGCCTTCCTCCCTCACAAACCACCCTTCTCTTCCCAGTTGCCCCGGCTGCAACATCCTGACCTCACCAGCTGCAGGTCAGGATGCCAACTTCTAGGAGCAATCAAAGAATAGCACGGTGAAGTGACTTTTGAAGATGGTAAAGCCTCCCTCTTTCTCTGCTTGGATACGGTCAGCTTCCTATATAGTGGCATCCTTTCCCACTTCACTTTTTAGTCCATGAAGAGCCTAATTTTTTCAAAGAACTGCCTGACCATGGCTAACATTTGCTTAAAATGCAGCACAAAAATCACAGCAGACATGAAAAACATTCCAGGTCCTACACACCTGTGGGAAAATACCCCCCCAGCCATAGGGTTTCTATCTCTCCTGAACTATGCCTCCGCCATGCCTGGTCTGAAGTGAGGACCAAAGCTCCTGCCTCTGTACATGAAGTATGAATCAGGAGCAGCATATTTGCCTTCAGAAGTTAAAACGGAGGAAATGCTTGTCTTCCCTGCAGGTTTGGTTATGGCATCAGCTTGAGCAGAGGCAGTAGGGATCTGTATGCACCCATCACGCTAGAGACTTTGATCAGCAGCTCAAGTCACTTATGTTTCTGAAGGCACAGCGGGCTAGTCAGGATGGCTGGGGTGTCTGTTCCTGTCCATGAGAAATGTGAGGCAGCTGTCCCCTATTTCAGGGTGAGGCAAGCTGCTTCTTCGCAAGCCCACATTTATTACAGCAGCATGTACGTAAGCAGCACCCACTAACTAGCTAATCTGATGGAAGCCGACATTGTGGCCTTCCTGTGCACTTGTGCATTCAGGCTCTTTGCTAAACAGACTCCCAAGAAATTTGTTGTCAGAGTCAAGAAAAGAGTAGACGCCCAGGAAGGAGAGCCTGTGCAGGTCAGCTTGGAAATATCTCCTGTGGCCAGACACTGTGCCACATCTTGGTACAGTGGTTTTGTGGACACGTGTGCCACCCAGCAACTTACCTGTCTTGTCATTTGCCAGACACAGTCAATGAACTGGAGGAAGACAGGAGAGCGATCCGCGTCTGCGTGATTCTTATCTCCATGGCCAACTCTCTGAAACAGAGCAAGACAAAGAACATCAGTCACAGAGGGCTTCATGGGGAAACTGCTGGGGTCTCCTCTCAGTCACCCAAGCCTTTACAAACAGCTTTAAGACAGTTCAGACAAGTCCTGATTTTGCTTCGTCCATATCAGCGGGTAAAGGAGTAAAGGACAGCTACTCCCTTTGTCTTTGAAGTGAAATTTCTTTATGGGGATATTTTCATGCTAAATTAAAACAAGAGTTGTTTGAGTAGAGGCTCCAGATGCTATGCTGGCACTGATTTCAGTTAATAGCTACATTTCAGAAGGAAAAAAAAATGAGAATGCTTTTTGCTTTGGTTGCAGCTGTCGTCCTGGCTACTTCAGTAGTACAGTGTGCTAGATCTAAACACTACCTACAGGCACGGCATGTGGCGATAACCATCACACAACACCTCGCAGCTTCCAAGCGCTGTACAAACACTAACCCAGCCCATCTCCTGCCACCTCAAGAGAGGCGGTGATGAAAGTATCCCCAGAAGTAGGCCTCCAACCCTGACCGTGCTGTGTGGCCTTGGACAAGACATGAGGCCTGATTCCTTATAACTAGTATAGTACGTTACTATACTAGTAATTACCCAGGAGCCCTAAGTACCGTACAAAGACAGAACAAGAATATATAACTGAGATCCCCACCTATTCTGTAATTCTGTTCAAATTTTTCCTCACCAAAGGAGATCAATATCATTATCTTCCCTGTATAGACAGGGAAGCTGAAATACTCATAGTTCAAACACCAGATAACAGTTCTGTGGCAGCAGAACCACCGTTGCTTAGTGCCTCAGTTTCCTCACCTTCCTCAGAGCATTTGGCTACGCAACCCACCATCACATGTGCTGTAAACAGACCTTGTTCTAGCCCTTGCCAAAATTCAATGACCACAAGAAAACAGCTACAAGCAAAGCCCAATAAGAACAAAGACTGACAGGATACTACGGAAAGGCTTCCTGAGTTCCCATCACTGCAAACCGTAACAAACTCCTCTGTCACAGGACCACAAGCTGCCTCTCTGCTGACTCTAGGGACACAACCACGAGCTACTCTTGGTCCAGTCTCAAACTGCTGATGATTAAAAGGCTCCCCAAAAATAAATGTGCCTCAAGAAAATGTGAGGTCAAGGCCGTAACCAAATTCCCCAGCCTCTTCAACACCAAGGCATTTGTTAGAGGATGGTGTCCAAGCAGTCTCAGAATACGGGCTGAACTGGAAAGAAAGACAAAAAATACCCCAGTGGTCTCTGCCAACTCCCAGCAGAAGTGACTATCCTGAACCCAAAGCACACTGTTAGTTTAAGCCTGAGCATGGGAGCACAACGTATCAGTCAGGCACCTGAGAGATTTAATACCACCTGTTCCACATATCTAACCACGTCTGTCTCCAAAGAGGTTAAGAGATAACTGGAATTGTAGGCAGAAAACAATACCAGTAGCATTCACCTTTATTCTGCGAGTTCAGCTGGGAGACTTCTCACAGGAAAGGCTAAACTCCTTTGAAATCCTTCAAGGTGGACAATAACTTTCTGTTTGGTGCCTTCCAAGGGCTAGTGACTCACCAGCTGAAATCTGTGGCCGAAGCTCAGCCACTCTTTCTCCACTAGCACTTCAAAGCCCCTGATAGTTCGGTAGTAGCCATCTAACATGAGCAGAGAGAGAGAGGTGAGCTGGGCTGTCCGGTCCCAGCCATCACTGCAGTGTACAACCACGGACGTCTTCCCCGATTCCACCTTGTCAGCAATCCGAAGGGCTCCAGCGAGAATGAGCTGGGACAAGGAAAAAAAAAAAAAAGTTACAAAATCTCTTGGAACATAAACTGCAAATGAAAAATGGCTAGTGACAACACAGGACAAACCAAGGGCTCTGTCTGCCTCAAGGAGAATGGTAAATCAGTTCCAACTACTTCATAACTAGGACAGCAAATTCATGAACACATTTCTTGTTCCAGCAAGATGACAACACATCTAAACTGTAGTGTAGGCACAACTCTAGAAGAGCCTCTGCATTAAGCTCGGTCCTTGGACAGACTGGGATTTAAACACAGGAGCATTCTGTGTCTGAACACGAACATAAAATGGCCATCAACTTGCAACTGCCCCCTCCTGCATTAGCAGGCAGACAATGCAAGCTGGACATTTTTAGGAAAGAGCGAGCTTAATTTGAAAACCAACATCTGTAGAAGCTGAAGAATTTTTCTCCATTCATTCTGATTCTGCTTGGATTTCTGAAAGACTGACTGGGCATGAACTCCCAACATCCGCTGGTCTGGACCAGGCAGTAACACCAGGATGCTGAGGATCCCCGAGTTGAGAGCTTGGAAACTCTGGGACTCCTGTGCTCTAACCAAGGTTTTTACAGTTACACATTACCAAGGAACACTCTTTATACCTCCAAAACACCATCTTGCAGTATTTCAACCTTCTCTCTTGTCCCTTTTCCCATCTCCTCAAAATTCCCCATTCCAAGAAACTGGGGTTTTAGTTGTTTTTAAATTGAAAACAAATTGTAAGTCTTTGCATTTCTCATGAATTGAAAATCCAGCACTGGAGTTAGCTCTGGCTACATTTCCCAGTGAACAGACTGGTACGGACTTGTGGTTACTTAGCCACATCCAGTGGATGCAGACATGCATACCTTGATATGCTCTAGCCAGTGAGTTGACTCTAAATTAGACAGCCAGTGAGTCTCCTCAATATTGGGATACACAATTTCTTTCAGTTTCCTCAGCGACTCTCTCATAACATGAATATTGTGAATGTCCAGGAACACTAATTCTGCATTCTGATAGGCATCCTCACTCTCATAGCCCCCTCCTTTAGCCTGAAGAACAAAATCCACATAAAAATCATTAAGCAAAAACATATTTTGTATTTTATCCCAATTGTTTGTCCTAAGAAAATATCAGCTGACAAAATACCACAGTGATTGTGCTACCTAAAGCAGGCAGAAAACATTGGATTTCTCTTACAATTGGTAACAAACACACACACTTTGTGTCTCTTTCCTGCAATAGTAAGGAATGCTATAATTCTTACCAAAGAATATCATATTACAAGTCTTCTTTTTCTCTGTAATTATCATTTATCCCCATTCAAGCTACTAGCTCATTAGATTCACTATTCTGTCATTTACAAAGTTACCATACTATTATAGAGGAGTCTATCCCACACACTAATTGCCTTTTCTAAGTAGTGGGAAAGACAGATTTGAAAAAAAAAAATTGAAAAAAAAACAGATTTAGTGCAACAAAGCAGTTCTACCATTGAAACAGGGCTTAGAGTGATGGCATGAGACCTAAGAGCAGGAAGAACATGGCAACATTCCTAGACATTAAAGACTCCCAGCTTGTATTTTGAAATTACAGACCATGATGCCTGATTTTCAGAAGTGCTGAGTAGCGCCTACACCCATCAGGGTTAACAGGGACAGAGATCTGATGCTGTTAGAGGAAGCAGTCTTTCAACCATGTGAAGTTAAAAATGGTGGTGCAAAAGATCCAGGTTGCTAGCGTTCGACCTCAGTACTACCTTGACTTCTTTTTTTCCCCTTCTAATCTCGTTTCGCATCGTAGATTAATTCAAATGGACCTTTAGTAGTCACACTGACATCTTACAGGTACCAGTGCGGGTGTAAAAGTCTGTCTAGAGAATCAGATCATTGTATATCATTCCCTTCACAGTGGAAAACCCTTTGTGATCCTCAGGAATAATTGGAAATGCTGGTGGGAAATGTGCTCCAAATTGTGACATTCCCAGCTTTAGACAGAGGAGAAAGCACCTGACCTTATTGGCTACAGCATTCACACTAGGCCTTGCATCAAATATGAAGATTTTATGGGACTGAGCATTAGAATCCATGATGGCTTGAAGGTACTTTTCATCTTCCTTGCTTCGTTTTCCACTCACTCCCACCATTGGCTGGCTACAGCGAGTGATTGTTGCTTGACTTTCCGGGTGAATCCATGACAAAACCTGCAGAAACAAATGAGAAAAAAACGAAGGAAAAATGGGATTCATTAAACCAGTGAAGTGTTTTACCTGTAACGGCTTGCTCTGGGATACTGTCATGTATTTCTTAGCTGGTCCCAATTAAATTCTATTAAATTGTGATTGAATGAAAGAAGTAACTTTTCTGTCCTTATTCATTCTGGTGGCATTCCCAAAGTTTGAACAAACAAGAGGTGACCGAATAGGTTTAAGTCTGACTTTTAACTATGATGCAGATTGTTTTCTCACTCTTGTGTGAGTCACAAAGATATTTTCTCGCTCTGCAATCACTGGGCTATGTCTTACCCTACGTTACACCATGTAAAAATTAAGCACTTTGGGAACAAATTTAAATTTTTATGCTTCAGAAGTAAAAAGGTACATTTTTCATTTACTGCTGAAATAATCATCATAACAATATGTTTTGTCTTCATTTCATTTAATAAGCATTTTCATCAAGAGTATCACTGACTTTTCTATCCTGAAAGTCATAGTAGGCCAGACAATCGTAAACAACCAAATAGGGCTGCTTTCTGTTTCCCAGGAACTGAACTGAGATTCGGTCTGGGTTGTGCTAAATTATCTTATCTTCTCGTTTTGGTTTAGTCTACATCTCTTTCACAACGGTAGTTCCAGCAGATAATGTTGCTTTCTAACTACTCAAATATGTTTCTGTCACTTTTATTATCCATTGACCATTTATTTGGTCCCTGGAATCCACTCAGCCCAATCTTGGTATTATTTATGGCCCAAAGGTATGTAACACCACCACATCAAAATGGATTCTTTTGTTACACTCACTGGTATGCGCCCTCTCGATCTGAAAGATGCTACTCTCTTTAATTCTTCATCAGGAATGTTTACGGGCACAGCTAGAATGGCAGGATATGTATCACACAGCTCATAGCGCTCATTAATCTTGGTCAACCTCCAGCTTTCATTGGGAATCCCCTAAGAAGGAAACAACAGCAGGTTAGCAAATGAGTTGCTCTGAGACCTCAGCACAGTCAAATCCCCAGACCTGAAATTCAAGGCAACTTTTGTTAATGAAGGACATTTAGGGCTGGAGCCTGGGACAGCCTTATCTTGGTAACTTGCATTTCACGCCTGTTCCCAGAGAGGTAGATGTTTTGCTGAGGTCACTGAAGAACAAGAAAACTAGAAGATTTCAGGCAGGCTCACCTGTGGCAAAGGAACTATGGAGGCTACAGATGTGGCAACACAAGTGACCCCCTGAAAGCATCTTTAACATACCTCCTGGTCTCATCATGGTGCTTACAGGAGAGCCAGGAGTGGGACAGAGTGGGTGACCGACAGTCCTCACTTCTCTCTCAGTACTTAGCTCAAACGTAGTGGGTGGAAACTGGGATAGAAAGTGGAGTTACCAGACAGGATGAAGGGGGAAGACAGAAGGGAGAACAGGCAGTAAAACACCCCCAAAAAATCAATGTGTTTCAGGCCTTGTTCAGTGTTTGTGGTACAGCTGTGCAATCCCCTAAAAACATCAGAAATCTGGTAATTGTATGTCTCTCGCTGCGTGAGTGTATGTGATCTGGACAGCGATGTGTAACTAACTCCCATGTTCCTCTCAGACTAAGCTCTCTGGTTGTACTAGTCTGACTTGGGCTGGAAGAGCATGGAATCTACACACGCACATCACCGAGCTCGGCGTGCCCTGATGGGGAAGCAACTCCACAGCTTCCCAGATGATAACCTCCAGGTAACACCCGAAGCACGATGGGGATGATCCTGACAACTGCAGACTTACTTTGGCTGATGCTGGGAGTTAACAGATCAAAACGGTGTGGTTGCTACTGTGTGCCTGCAAGGAAAGATTTAAACAGAAACATGCTGCAGCAGGGGTAAGCACTGACACAAAGCATCTCTGTGGGGAGGACAGACCTACTACAGTGAACACGGCCAGACTGTTAAGCGCAGAATCTGTTTTAGAGGAACATCAGCTCTTAAAACAATACGTGCTTCTGTTCTAACAAACAGTACTTCATTTTAAGGAGAGTGGTGGGACACTGATTACCACTGTCGTGGCTCCCACAGGAAATGAATGACAAATCTAACACAAGTCAGACGAGCTGTGGTAATTATGGTTGACCCACACAAACTGCAGCTGGTTCCCCATCAGAGCGGTGAGTCACGCTGTCAAAACAGGTCATGGTTAGAAATCTGAGAAGAGGACAGACCTTCTGCTTAATACTGGTCACAACCTGTTTGTGAACCACCCCTGGTCCTGGAGCCCTCCCTGGGAAGAAAATGTTACTACAATAAATCAGCAGAGCTGCCAGGATCACCAGTACCCTAAAACCCTAAAGGAAAGCTAGTTTTGGCACTGCCTGAAGCCAAAGAAGTGGCAGAAGCGGGCATCAAACAATGTGTATGCACGGTCCAAGCTTACTGATGGGTAACACATGCTCAGAGGTCTACCTGCGGTACACAGCAAGGATGGAATCTCCTGGGTTCACCAGCTCTGCTGTCAAACAGGGAATAGCAAGATTGTTGTTGCTCTTAGCTGTCCATCAGCTGTGATCAAACTGGTTACTATCTGGAAGTGAACTAATGGCAAATGACTACATTGTTCTCAGTCCTGTTCCTGTTAAGTACATGACTGCACTGCAATGGATCCCTCAGCAACGCTTGGAGATTTCACCTCCCCAAATCTGAATTAAAACTATGCTGTTGGCACACTCTTGGCAAGGAAAATGGAAGCTGACAAGCAGTTACATGGAAGAAAAGCTCCATTTTTTTCTACCCTGCAGCTCTACCAGGGCTCACTGAGATCAAGCAGCCACTGGCACTATAAAGCACCCTCTTCACAGTGCTGGGCAGAATGGCTTCAGCAGAAGCTGCTCAATCCAGAACCGATACCTCCAAAGCTCTAAGTCTTTCAGCTGCCACCCCAACAAATTTGAAAGATATCTTTCCTTTGCAATAGCCCAGACCAGGAAAATCCATGCCAATCCCTCAAAGAAAGAAAAGATGCTGTGTGTCAGCGTTCAGATTTCCTTTGCATCACAAGGAATGTCTGCTTTCCCCTGGCACAGAAGCCTTGAATCACAGCACCACCCAAAGAGGGCTTTGGATTCTGATTGTGACTTTCTCTAAGTAAGCATAAATAAGCCACGCAGGCTAGAAGAGGAGCTAAATTTGCATCTTCCCAGGACGTTTGCCATAACGCAGTGTAGCTTGTGTATTTATTCATGCTCCTTCAGATTTGCACTTTCTCCATCTGGAATCAATAGAAAAAACTAAACATGATATAAAACACATTGGTATTTCCTTATATAAGATGCATTTCACTGCTTCCTGGAAAGTTGTAAGCACCCAAAAGCCTACTATCATACCAACCCAAACTGTTACAGATGTAACTCAAGAAGCCCCCGCAGGCTCAGGACCAGCTCTGGGAGCCACCAGCCTGTGCACCTGCAGGAGGAACCTGCCTCACTAACAGCCGGTGTGGTGGTCCAGAAGCTGTTGGGGAACGTGGCAGCCATGTGTCCACGTTAGCGACCAGAGCATGCTGCCCTGACTGGTGCACCAGGTCTGTCTCCTCCAGGTAAACTAACACCACTAGTAGACCCTGATTTCAGGGAACTCACGTGTCCGGTTGCTGCCGGAGGGCAAAGTGAGGAACTGTTCTCACTGAGACCAGCAGGCACAGCGCACCTCACATCTTTACTATTAACTTGTTTATCCTCAAAACAGGGGCAGTTTGTCCAAACAGCCTACTGGTGATCCTTGGCTTGTGTCAGCCTCTGAACTGTGCCCAGGTTTGGCAGCAGGGGAGCTGGCCTTGCAGCCCTCCCTCTTCTCTACTCCGACTGCCTCTTCATGTCCCAGCTGTGATGTGGCCCAGCACAGCCGCAGCTCAGACCGCCAAGGATGGGGCAAAGTCACGCAAAAGAGCTGTGGGAACACCTATAGAAAGGCAAGAAATGTAAAACTGCAGACAGAGGAAGAGGATCGTTGAGATGGAGACTGCTGGTAGCTCAAGGTTTCAAGAGGGAAAACAACATCACAAAATGGTACAAAATCCAAAAGGAAAAACTGCGAGTCTAGTAGGCAGTCATTTGGTGAGGACCAACACCCGGCTCATCTGTGTGCTGGTGTTGACATTACTGGTGGAAGATGGCAACAACAACCCAACTAAGGGAGGTGCAGATCCTTCTCCTTTCACTAGTGCTTGCCTGGCCAGGAAAGTCTCTTCAGATGCCTTCGCTGAGGTGGTGAGTACTAATGCTCAGCCTAATAGCTAATTAAGTCCCTGCTATCTTTTTTTGTGTGTTAGCCAGTAAACAACTGCTTTACACTTTCAACCTACATACACCCTGCTGGCAGAGTGTCATCATGCATGGCTAAAGGTGCTCGAACACATTCGAAAAAAGGATGGTATCAGTCTGGACTGAAGCTATGCCTGGAAATGCTGTGAAGGTGCCCCAGTGCTTGGGAACACTCGTTACGACTGTATCATCTAACCCTATATAGAGACACAGCCTTTGTGTCATCTCCACACACAAACTCAGACTTGGTTTCCCTCTGGACAGTCATTCATGCCTTACTTTAATGACCTGTGCTCAGTTATCACTTGGCCTACGCGCATTGTAGAAGATGGAGTTTCTTCGTTTGCAGGGAAAACCTGTTGAAGACACACCAGCATGGCACTGAAACCTCCACCTTGCAAAGCACATGTTTAAGCTTAAGCACCTGAGGACTGAAAAAAAAGAATTTCTTTGCTAGAATTACACACAGTCACATCTTTCTACAGGATCCAGTAGACCAATTCTAAGCTCAGCCATGCAGGTACACCCTTAGCTGCTGCAGGCAAGGCAGGGAGAGTCCTGAGTGACACACCAGCAGTGCCTCTCTCAGACTTGGTTTAAGCCATGAGATACAAAGAGGCCGAGCGCATTAGCTCAGGCGCATCCCTACACTGACATAGGATACAGCTGCCAGAGCCCAGCTGGTCCCTCTGCTGTGTACTCAGCCCAGGATGTGTCCACTTAGCACAAGAGAGCTGTGATCTGTTTTGCAGTAGCGACATACCTAGCACAAGCAGGACCTCACTTAAACCATGGGACATTTAACAGTTCAATTCTCATTTTATTCCCCTAAATTACACCCTACAATCCTCTGCAGGATGCTGTTCTCATGCTCTACCTTTCCCACTCTGCTTGTATACTAATGCTGGGCACCTCATTTATCCTCAAAACTTGTCAGCTCCTCTTCTGAATTATTAATTTCTGTATGTTTTCTGTGAAAGCAGCAACCACAGCCTTATACTGTGGCTTGCTGGTACATACAACCAGAGCATAAGATTGGATGAGCATGACTTCTGTAGGGAAACATCACACATTTCCAGCTTCACAACTCCTTGTAATGTTTTCCAAATGCTCCCCACCTTGTTAAGGAAAATGAAAGCTTTGAGTTACTCCAAAGGCATCTCAAGGCCTTTTGGTTTCAACTGAGTCTTATTCACTTTGCAATTCTGTTTTATACTCTGCCAGCCCGCGTGCAATAAAAATCAGGGAGTAATTTCAGTTTTAAATTTCATTTGCCACATGTGATTCCATTTACTGACTAAATCCCAAACCTCTCTGAGTTCCTTTTGTTCTCTACAGGTTGTTTATTACTCCCCATAGTTTTACACAATCACAGATTTTTAATAAGTTACATATTTCCATCTTTCCCAAGAACGCTAACAGAGAAGTCAGGGGTTTACTGAATATCTTTCCTAATTGCTACAACCTCTATCATATCAACACACTTACATTAATATGAAGATAAATAAATAAATAAATCATACCACACGCAAACTCACCATGTCTACCAGTGTAGACATAGATCCTACCATGAATCCTACTCGAAAAGTCTTTTCTGGATGGCTGGCAGTTGGCTTCTACTTTTGCTCCGCTCCCCTCTCTCTGTGTCCCTGCTCCCACAGGGCAACGACTGACCTGGCCTAAGATACACCAAGTTAACACCTGGCCGTGCTGCTGGGCTGCTTATGCCCTAAGCCAGCTCTTCTCTAATAGTTTTTAAACCAATTCCAAAAGGTCCTGCAGACAGTGCATATGTCCTGCTTTTCTATTTCTGATCATGATTCATACAGTCAGAGACAGGTAATCCCATTATCTGATTTGATGATGCCAGTTTTGTTTCACTGTTAACGAATCTCTGTTGCCATTTCAGGACATAATGCTGATTTACTGTAGTATTTGTTATTGCTTTAACAGAACCTGGTTGGATTAAGAAAAAAGGCTCTGATATTCACACAGATAAATTGAACATCCATAGTTATAAATCCTGAAATTAAATAAACAGACTGAAATACCTAAAAGTTTTGGAGAGAACGTAAAGTTTCATGCTGCAGGACCTAAATCAACTCTAACGAAAGGGATCACAGATGAAATCCTCCTCCTGGCCAGATCACAACATAAACAACATAATCATCTACTGCGGTACAGTTTGGCTCTTCTTCAGCAGCTGGTGTTGGTCACTTTTGGAGATAAGCTACTGGGACAGATGGATTGCGTGATCTGGAATGGGAATGACTGTGGTCCACCAGGGGTAAAATTCAGATAGGCCATGGCTGCAAAAAATCCTGGTTTGGATTCATTTCTGCAGTTACCAATGTAAGCAAAAGACCGGGGGCTTCAGCATATGGACTTGACTTTGGTTTCTTGACATAAAATCAGTCAGGCTGTTTTCCCGATTACTCAAAAATGGTACAAAAGCAGGTCATAACAGAAGACATGCTGCAGCAATGTCTCAATCGCGACACGCTTTACACACAGCAGTGCTATCTCATGTGACCAGAAAGACAGACACCATGGCCTGGAGTCCCATTTTCTTTACAGAAAGGTCATGAAGAGCTGCAAATCACATGCATGTAAATACATGTCTCCTTTCACTATGTGACCAAGCTCCTGCCAAATTTAAGGTACAGCCAATCACAATATAAAAACTAATATGGATAGAAAAGCCTGTATTCTAAAAACAGACATGCCAGGATTAAGAAGTTGGCATAATTCACCTTGAAATTCTCAAGAGTCACCCTTCCTTCTTTCCAGGTATTATAAAAATGTCTTTTTTATTTCTTCTGTTTTTAACGGAAGCTTGGCTAAGTGAACACGGTGCTTTTCAATGGAGATTATTTCGATAGCACAGGTATTTAGTCTTTACTTTAAAGTTCTTAGGCCTGTAAAGAGGCATCTTTCCCATACAGCTTGGGCTGCAGATCCTTCTTTATAAATAGATCTTTCCTTAAAATAACTACCAAGAAAGAGGTAAATTCAAAACAAAACAATAATTGATGCATCATCTGGTCTTATTAGTCAAAGTCGACCTTAGATACAATGTGTGTTGTTGATTACAAATGATTGGAGTTTGTCTCCAATAAGATTTTAGACTGTGGTATCTCATTGCAAAACATACGCTCTTTTGCAATGAAGACAGCAGCGGTAAGATACATCTCACTTTCAATTAGCAGCCTAGAAGCCAGCGATCTATCTTAGGCAGCTATTTTAGGAGGAAACAAATCACCCCCAACAGTGAGGCTCTCTCTTCCCATCTGTTAACGACAGGCCTAGATAACCAATTTAGAAGGCATGCCCAGCTTTAGTCTTCTAAAGCTAGGGAGATGAATCCTTTCATTAGGTTTTGGATGTCAGGAATCAGATGAACAACTAGGCTAACACAAACAGCTTGTTTTTGTTTGCTTTATGGGAAAGACCCAAATAAATCTTTAAATTACATGGCTGTAAATTTCTTAATTTTACAAGGAAAACTTTTTATCCTGTCAGATCTGGATGAGACAAAGGTTTACTGTGTCCAGGGCAAAACTGTCACCAAACTGTGCTGTTTCCTTAACTTGAGAACTTTATGACAAGAGTGATTTCATCATAAAAACCAGAATTCTCCACTCAAGGACTACTCGTTTTTTATTGCAGTATTCCTAACTGACAGCCTACTACTTCATGATCATTGCTCAAGGAATGGGCCCATGTGAACCTCATGAGGTTCAACATGGCCAAGGGCAGGGTCCTGCACCTGAGTTGGGGCAACACTACAGGCTGGGGGACGAAGGGATGGAGAGCAGCCCTGCCCAGAAGGACTTGGCAGTCCTGGTGGATGAAAAGCTGGACATGAGCCAGCAATGTGCACTCACAGCCCAGAAGGCCAACCGTCTCCTGGGCTGCATCCAAAGCAGCGTGGCCAGCAGGTCGAGGGAGGGGATTCTGCCCCGCTACTGCACCCTGGAGAGACCCCCCCCTGCAGTGCTGCATCCAGCTCTGGAGCCCTCAGCACAGGAAAGACACGGACCTGTTGGAGTGGGTCCAGAGGAGGCCACAAAAATGATCTGAGGGATGGAACAGCTCTGCTGTGAGGCCAGGCTGAGAGCTGGGGTTGTTAAGCCTGGAGAAGAGAAGGCTCTGGCGAGACCTTATTGCAGCCTTCCAGTACTTAAAGGGGGCCTGTAGGAAAGATGGGGACAGACTGTTTAGCAGGGCCTGTTGCAATAGGACAAGGGGTAACGGTTTTAAACTAAAAGAGGGCAGATTTCGACTAGACCTAAGGAAGAAATTTTTGACAATGAGGGTGGTGAACCGCTGACCCAGGTTGCCCAGAGAGGTGGTAGATGCCCCATCCCTGGAACCATTCCAGGTCAGGTTGGATGGGGCTCTGAGCAACCTGATTTAGTGGAAGATGTCCCTGCTCATTGCAGGGGGGTTGGATTAGATGACCTAAAAACTGATTAAAACTGATACAAGCAAGAGCTGAGGTGTGAAACTCAACAATGGGATGTCTGTACCCACAAAATGCATCCTCTCTTCCTAACTGCCAGCAGTGGCTGATGACTAAGTCAAAGCAATAGTTTTTTCTGCCAAAGCCTGAAGTCAGCTCTCTGCAGTCTGAGTAATCGCCATCTAGTGGATGCTACTATCTGTAAAGCTGTACTGCTGTCATCCATCACTGCAATGTGGAGAATAATGTCCTAACCCAGCCTGCATGACATTTGTCAGCGGGATCATTCTCCGTTCCATGTGACCTGTAATTATATTGCTGCACAGAGCCTCACTTCCGAAGAGTAGCGAGGATGAGGAAGGACATGGCACAGTACCTACCTGTCTTCTGTACTCCCAAGTGGGGTCATACACCTTCCATCCATTTTCTGGGAAAACCTCTTTGTACTCAAATGCAAAAAGTGGCTGAAAGAAAGAAAAATTACCATTAAGAGCGCACTCAGAGCCCGTTTCCAGGATGTTTGATATCTCAAATAGTAACTCACGACTGGTTCTTCTTTTTTCCCACTACACTACTTTTCTTTTAGGGCTTTGTGAAAAAAGACTAACATGCTCGCTGTAGAAGGTAATTAGTACAACAATGTACCTTCCTCTATACCCCCAATCTTGCCTGTCTGTTACCTAGTACTTCATGGACAAAACGAGTTTATTATTAAAGAGAGAAAGAAGACTACTTGGACAAGAATGCTTTTACATTTTAAGAACGAGATCCTTTCAACCAGTGCTTGAAGCAACAATTGCAGTGTCATAACACCACAGAGCAGATGAACTGCATTCCAGATTTGGGGCAGTGCAGTCACCATTACATGTATACCTCTGATAGATGTCACTGTGCTTTGAGTATTTCCCCTCTGTTACAACGATGTACCAGTAAGTCATCCTCCATGCAAGAAGGAATCCAGCCCCACAGTAATAGACTTTTCCTGTTTTCTATACCATCTAAAGTCTGATAGAATTAATTCTAAAACAGACTTAACCAGCATTTCTCCTCCTTAAACAAAACGCATCCCATGTGAACATTGTTCCAAGTAGAAGGCACTGAACAAAACAACTTACTGCCACTCTATGTCTTTTGGTAAAAACTGAAAAGAAAATACTTACCAGATTATTTGAAACTGGGAAAGCATATTTCATTAGGTTCTCAAATATAGATCGTCTAGTTCTCCCTTCAGGCTTATGAGCAAATCGCAAGTTTCGAATATCCTAGGGAAAAAAAAAGGGAAATCAAATTGCAGATTTCTGAACCACTTGAAAATCCAAAGAAAATCCAAAAGCCAGCATTCAAAACAGGGTCACATCATGATACTCCTTCTAGTACTGATTAAATATCGTACTTGGAACACTGTTGTATTGCAACTCTGCACTTGGTTCAGTGGTCGGCTGCAGCCTCCAACAAAGCCTGCCACAACTGCAGAGGAGCAGAGGGAGTGCATCGGTGCACCTGATCGCAGCACAAAGCTCTCTACCTGCTTAAAGTCTAGGGGAGAGCCTTGCTCAGGGACAAGCTATTGCTGGTTGGCAGGACTTTGTGAGACAGACCTTCTAGCTCTTACTGGGCTCTCAGGCTGAGCTGTGCCCCAAGACAGTGGAAGGGACTGCCTCACAAAGTGAGGTACTGCACACAGGGAGCCCAAGACCAAGCAGCTCATTGCCATCTCCCTGTAAAGCTTCCATCTCTCAGAGCACTCAGGAGGATGTCTTCAAACTGAAAACTCCTCCACTTTGCACAGCAGCACAGTTTCCGCAAAGAGTGGTAACCCAAGACCTCCCTTCCATACTCATCTACAAAATCAAATTCAGAAAATAAATAAAGCACCTCTATGATGCCAAAATTTTCCAGCTAAGCCTACAACCCAAGCACTTGTAGTAAACAGTTTAAAAGCCACCAAGCAGGAAATGAGCTATCAAGTTCAAGCATATGAAGATGGCACAGCAAGTCAGAGAATGAGATAAACAGCTTAAGACTTAGCTGTCCCACAAGACTGAGATTTGGTAATTGGTCTTGGACAGAGAACGTTTCAGGATGCATAAGCTGTATCTGTACTACTCTGTTATCGCACTAAACTGCTCTGCATGTCCTGGGCCAAGCAGGCTGGCATATATATATGCTGTATAGGGCCAAGATACCTATCATATAGTTTGTGCCTGGGTTTCCCACACAGGGGAACAATGCAGTTCATGCCAAACCTAACCATGTGTGCAAATTTGCATATGGCAAGACGGCTGAGGACTAGGCAATTTGTTCCCAAAACGGGGAACAAATCAACTTGCCAGCATGAGCACCCCTACGTTAGCCAGGGAGGATCATGACTGCAGTAGGACGAGGGAGCAGCTGGATGATTTGATATAGACCATAAGAACTGCACTTGACTCAGCACGCCCACGGCCTGAGAGCCTGCCTAGCTTCCTGGTGCCTCAAAGTCACAGCAGTGACCGGAGCAGTTTGGGACTCATTTTCATTCCTCCATCTGCCCTTGCCCAGAACGTGGCATCCTTTCAGCCTTGAGGGGGCTCTGACAAGAGCTCTAAGCAGTCCAAGACCTACAAGGTTCAGAATGAGGCTCTCCCACATGGCCGCTGTGGGAAGCAGGGGGGCCATGCCCTGGTGAACAGCAGAGGTATGGATTTAGGACTGGAAATGGTGGCTTTATCTACTTCGTAGGTCTATAGTAAGTAGCCATGACAAAGTGAATTGTTAATTTTTATTGAAGCTTGCATTTCCAATGATTCCAAGGGCTCTTAAGAGGCACATGTGAAATGTGTACTGCCTTGAAATAAATGAAAGAACAGCCTTGAGGAGGACTGAAGGCTACTTGCCAGTCTCTCACCAGAAAGCAGGTGGATGTAACGTAACAATTTAGGGGGAAACATGCCCCTTTCTTGCCCTTGAAACGCAAGTGAGTGAAACGCATCCTGTACTCCACAATGACTGGGGTCTTCCTGGGATAGCCTGGTGGGGCAAGCCTGAGAACTGCATTAGTGGGATGCAGCCCAGGCTTCCACTATGAAGAAAAGACATTACCTAGCACAAAGCCTGAATAAAGGTTTGGATTGCATCTTGAATGAGTGGAGCTGGAGAATCTTGAAAATTACTTTTAAAATCAGGTGTTTTTTGAAATGTGTGTAGTCATACTGACCAAAATGTTTTGCAAAACATCCTACAGTACTACAGAGAAAACCTTTTAAAATATATATTCCCCTTCCCCTATTGTAAAACACAGATAAAAGTTTACCTTGCATACAATCTCCAGCCCGTATGAATTCTCACCACGACTGGAAGCACCTCCAATTTTCTCCACTCTGTTGATTACACCTAAAGATGCATCTAGGACAAAAGGAGGGTCCTGTAGACAGTTGAAATTTGTGAGTTTAAAAAGGGGAGGGGGAAAAATCCCCAGCTCCTGTTTCCTTATGCTTATATTCCCACACACATAGCTATGATTCACACAGAATTACTCTCAAAGAATACCTAGGTCTAAAGATCGAGTAGCCAACAAAAGCAGATGGTTTCAAAAGCTTACCCGTTCCATGCTTTTAAAATACAGTCTATAATTGGTAACAGTGAGGGTTCCTCTGATTGCTCCGGTGAAGGGGCAGATGTAAGTAACATCCTTAGCTTAAAAAAAGAAGAAAAAAAAAAAAAAGTTGTTAATTTCATGGTTAATTTATGGGAGCAAAATTATGACAGCAACATTATTTGGGGGCTCTACTTTTCAGATCATGAAATGAAAACAAGCTTAATCTGGGGTTCTAGCCTAGAGCTAACATGCAAGTTTCAGTTCAGTGGAGAAGGTAAGAGTTTGGGTATAAACTGAACTCCAGGCAAGTACCATCATCTAGAATCCTACATTTGCACAGAACTGCTACCCCTGTAAAAAAGCCAGTATGTGACTGCAAACTCTTTACTCTTACTGAGCAATGCATTGCCAGTAGCTGAGAACACCACGCACAGACAGAGGAGACGATTCCTGCCGGATGCATTATGTTTGAAGCTGATAACTAATTTGCATAAAAGCTAAGGATCGTCCACAAGCTGGTTTGTGCCACCAAGGACAGGAGAAGGCAGTTCTACATCGGCTTTTAGGATGCTTGGGTCCTTTGCACACCCCTGCACGCAGAGTTAGCCCTGCGATGAAGGCCCTCATGCTGAAAGCCAGCAGAGCTACAGCGATTTCCAGCAGTCATGAACCTGTATAGCACCCAACCGCTGGTGATTTTAAGTCTGAAGTCAGCGATCAAGTTACTCTGCAACAACTCAATTATTTTTGAGCCTGAGTGACGGTGACTCAAAACAGTCCCCTTCTTAAAAGGCCTCAAACGTTTCTCACTTGCTCCAGCAAAAGGCAGGAGGTGCTGCTGGTTTTCCACAGCAAACACCTTCCCTAACTGCCCTTCTGTTTTACATCAATTAAAAACGTCAGCATTTAAGTCATTCCCCCCACCGCCCCGCAGTGACCCATCACGTCTTCTGCCACAGAAGCAGTTGGCTGGCTGTGCCGTGGCAATCGTCTACGCTATCACCAACAAATAATGACCCCCCTCAAACAGAGACCCTTTTAGGAGACCCACTGACCAGAGCTGCCAGATCCATGAAAGAACCCCCTTGACCATCTTCATAACCTCAAGCCTCCAAACCCTACGGGATCCATTTTGCAAGGGCTGTGTGAAGTCAGGAGGACAGCTCGCCTCCCAGGCAGGTGACAGCCACCACGTACAAGAGGCGCGAGGCTGCTGGGGTGTCAGGACAGGGACCTGATTTCTTCTACCTTTATCCCATGAGATTTAGCCGGGAGGGAGGGAGGGAGGAGGGAGGGTGCCTTACTGCAGGGCACTGGCAGCTCATATAACTAAATCATCCTCACGTCAGCTCTGCTTCTGCACAGTTTTCACTGACTCTCCAGATTTGGATATGGAGAAGGATCCTTAAAAAATCAGGAGTGACTAATTCAGAGCAAAATACATAGCACAGAATTCCTGGTTAAAAATACATAAAATAAAAAAAAAAATATACACACATGCTAGCAATTTCATTATTTATTTATTTATTTATTTTAATTTACATGCATTTGTTGCGAGGACAATTAAACACAAAATGCTTCTAGCCAGTTCTAATTAAACTAAGTGTTTCATTACTGGCCGATTATTAATCACTTCTTTTCAAAGACTAGTTTGACAGAGGTTTGAAAGCAGACTCATGAAGCATAATAAGGGTGAGGGCAGCCTGCCTGGTTTTTCCACTAGAATTCTCATTATTCAAAATGTAATTTCAAAATGTTTAAAAAAAATAAACCAAAATCTAATAATAAGAGAAGTGTGCACTTACATCTGAAAAAGAACAGGATTTCTGTGGAAAGGTGGCAGAAAAAAGTTTTCCAGGTAAGGAATTCCAGGCATGATCTCAAACACTGACCTTGCCAGCTTGTAAGCAGCATCACCTTTCACATTTACATTTTATTTGCTTAGTTTCCTAAGGAAACAATTCTACTTAATTACACTGCGCATGTACACATGGCTTGTCTGACCTTAACCCTACCACGGTTGTATAATTTCAGCAGTCTCTATCTGATAAACAGGGATCTCCACGGCATTAAGATCCTTCACTGTTTGTGAGAATGGATGCCAGGTATGAGAGAGGTTGTACTAGTGCTACTACCAAGGGAAAGTCTAATAAGCTCAGCCTTTGGTAGATCTAAGAGAATCCATATGGGAGAAAGATACTGGAAACCAGGATTTATTAATTCCCCTGCTTATGGAATTCCTGTCTTTTATAGGGCAAATCTTACCCTAGATTATTGGGTTGGCTGAAATAATTTTTCTTCCCCTCCTTGTAAAATACAAAGAGAATTGTATTTGCCTTTCTTGACACTTTTAACAGGAAATAATTATTGCTGATTAATAATAAAGTTTTCCTTTTTGCTACCTTTAAGTTCTTGCTGGACCAAGCAGCTGCCTGGCCTACTCTGAAAGCCATCCAGTCTTCAGACTTACATGGCTCATCACAACATTTGCCAACAGACAAAATACTGGTAACTATGACCTCTTAAACCATTCCCCATGAACCCTTCAAAATACAGTCTTGCTGTCAGAGCTAACTGTGCCTGCAGAATGAGTTAGATGTCAGTCTGCAGCGCATGGTTGGTGTATGAGTTCAGAGTCCTTAGGAAAGCAGTAGAGAAAAGGACTGAGCATTGAGGTGGGATTTTATTTGTTTTTAGGGGGGTTTGTTGTTGTTGTTGGGTGGGGTTTTTTGGTAGGGTGTTGGGGTTTCTTAGGACTGCAGTTGCTTGCTTCCATATCATTTTAAGATGAAGGTAACATGTTAAACTAGCAACTGCAAAATCTTTCAAAATTAATCAAGAGGCTTACTCAAAACTTCAGACTAGAGTGCATCAGCAAACCTGATGCATGTCAGAAAGTCTGGCTTAAAAAAAAGACCCATCCCCATACCACAGCAAGGTCTCTGCAACAGCACTGTATCCTCTCCTGCAGTTTGTGATAGAAGTTCAACACACAATTCTGCTGTGTCAACCAGCAAAGTTACCCTGTGGCAAGCACAACTTGAAACAGTTGATCCACATCCTCTCAGGAGGCAGCAAATGCAAAGCTGTACAACCTACCTCAACACTCATGCTAAGACATATTGAATTGTCTTGTATTTGCTACATGCTAAGAGGAGACATATAGTTACCTTGGCTTACATGATGTGCAATAACTTGATTAATTGAAACAACCTGATCATGGTTCTCAAAATATCAGCAATTCACTGTTGTTGGTCAATGACCACCATGATAATTTTGCTCTATGGATATCCTATTTGGTTAGCAAATAATAAGGAATTTCTTCTTCACTTACCCATGTCTTTAATGGTTTCTCCTGGTAGCAAAGGTGGCTCTTCCATTTCAGCCAATTTATTAGTCTCCCTCAGGACCTAGGCAAAGGGTAGAGGTAAAAAAAGAAATTCATTATGTCTTTGTAAACCAAGAAGTTTACACTTACCTGCAATAGGTCAACAATATAAAGGACAACAAATATTCAAAGATCTTGAGGTACTAGCCTAGTGTCTCAGCCTCTGAAAGGTCAACACAAAGCATGTGAGAGACCTCAGTGTAGTCCTTGAGCATACCACTGGTCCATGCAGAAGTATTTAAAGCAAGAATGTCTGTGATGGAAAGGCTGTGCAAAGCAGGCTGCGTGCCTTGGCAGCACGCTTCCCAGGTGGCAGCCTTTCATGCTCCAACCTTCTCCTCCCCAGCCTGTCATCACAAGTCAAACTCTCTCACAGTTACCTACAGAACCAAAGGGATGAGTTCCTTTCCCAGATGAAGTGATCAACTATCACCATGATGCTATCAACTATTAAGTAGAGCAATTTCTAGTTTACACTTGAGGAAAGTTAAAAAGGACACCTTGTCACATCACTGTCTTCAATGAAGGTCCAACAACTGCACAGATCCTGAACTGCCTCAGCAGTAGTGACTTGAAGAAAGGTTATATTTTGATAGGCATGTATAGGAGGTACCGTTTTGATTTTTTTTGGCTGCCAAATGACACCTCCTTCACTTCCCCTTGGGTTAAAGTTATACCGCAAGGCGTTATTTTTCACAGATACGATTGCATTTGCACAAGGGTTTTCACAAGAACAGCTGCTATCACAAGCAGATGGACATTTTAGGAAGGCATGGCTGTAACTATGAAAGCATAACCTGAGGTCTAAACCTATGGTAAGAACTAAGGGAGAAGAGCATTATGTAAGTGACCAAGATTAAGGCTAAGACTATGTGGCCAAACGCAAGCGGATTTAATCATATTGCCCATGCCTCGAACTGGCCAAATTACCACAACCACAGCATTACATCAGTTGCTCAACCTAGCAACAGAGACAGACAGCAGGTAAGTTAGTCCAGACTCTGCCTCACACTGTAGCAACCACAAGACTTTGAGTTTAAAGTTGGCGTGAATCCCACCTGGTGGAGATAAGCAGAGAGAGCTCATGTCTGCTCAAAACTGAATGTGCAGACTCAACCAAAACACTTTCTTTGTCTTAATGTGAGGAAAGCGAAAGAATCATTTTAATTTGGTATCGGGAAATCCCTGAACAGAAAATTCAAAGACATGGCCTAAAGTGGCACTCTAGAACCTGACACGTCTGCAGTCAATTTTCACATAGGATCAAGCCAGAGGGAGAGCCTCAGGAAAAAATAATTCTCTAAACTATGCAAAAAAATTAAAACAAAAAACGAAGAAACCCCATGCCACAATAAAAGCACGTTCCAACATTTTCACACAACAGATTGATGTATAGATGAAAAGATTAATAAAATCAAAGACTTCTTGAGAACAAGATGTAAATTTTAAAAAATGCATTCAAAAGACTCTTAAAAAAAATAAATAAAAGCAAGCACAGTCCTGATGTCCTAACAGGAACCTCACAACTGCACCCACTCAGGCCAGCTCTTACCACGGAGGCTGCCAGAGCAGCTGGACTGGGGTCTACAGGATGGGTAAAGGGAGGTCACCATTGACAGAGCTCACACTGGCAGCACTCAACTTGCAGGAAAGCTTCTCCTCCTCCACGTCAGCAATACCAGTAAAAACAAGATTTTGCTGGTATAACTAGCAGAAGTCTATGCTGAGGACTTCTTGTCAGCACAGCTGTGTTGGCCAAAGATCACACATCCCATCAAAGCCCTGACTGACGGCCTCCCCAACAAAAGCCTGTGATGTAGACCCGCTCTCAACTCTGTGTCAATTTTTGCGCTTGAGTAACAGCCTTGAAATGAGCAGGCTAACATCTGGATTATGACAAATGAGATGGAGGGTTCTGGCTCATTAGTCCGTAAGTGGTGGTCGTCTTTGCGGCCTTTTATCTTGGAAGGACATTAGTAAAAACACACTCTGTGTTCAGGACACAATCACAACTTCTTTGACAAGGTCCATACCCCAAACAGGCAGCAGCTGCCGCTAGGATCACTTTGGTCAACAGCTGGACTCACTGCTCTCCTGCAGATGTCAGCGGGAGCATGTCCAACATTTGGGGGACTGGGCTATATCTAAGCCAAAACAAATATGAGGTAAGATAATAGAAAGCATTTGGTATGACAAACAGCTGCCGTGATCACTAGGTGAGCAGTGCTCAGGTGGGTTTTAAACGCTGTGCTGCAGGTGGGGGAGAGAAGGAGGGAAGAGGCAAGCAGTAGGAAAGACAAAGACCTCCATGTCAACACCGTTCTGCTAAAGACAAGGTTGAAAGCTTTTTCAGTTTAAAAACTGGCTCCTCTAAGTCTAATAAAATCCATCTGCTGACTCGCACTCTCTGAAATGCGGTGTCCCCGGGATCAGAAGAAAGGATTAGTGATCCAAACCTGCGCTCACCTCAACACAGGGCAGTGGATGGATGGCATCCTGGAAGCACAGCACTTCAAGGTCAACAGCTTCTACCCCATTGCCTTACTCCCCCCCCCCCCCCTTTTTTCTTTCTTTCTTGTTTTTTTTGTGCAGAGTTGAGGACTAAACTGTCATTTTCCCCATCTCCTAACTGACCTCAGCCATATGACCTACCTCAGGTAACGCAGTACCAACTGCCTTCATGATGATTTCAAAGTCCACACGAGCACATCACCTCTGGATACCAGTCATCCTTCCCAAGAGGCTGAGACAGATACTGTCAGAAAGCCCAGGACAAACACTTCTCTGGTGTACCAGAGCAGCATCTGCTCAGCTCTAGACCTTGAATGAACCTCCTAGCTGAAACGTGAACACTCGAAACCCATCCTGGCAGAAACTGAAAAATGAACGGTAGGCATTTTCCTGAAATCCACCTCCATCAACAGCTCCTTAAAATTGATTCAGGGGAATGCAATCTGTGTGCAGCTGACAATGCAGGCAGCAGGCGCAGGAGAACACATCTGGGGCAGTGCTAAAGGACATGGGGTGGCAGGAGGGAGGAAAAGTGAGTGGATAAGTAAAGAGGAGTTTTGGAAACAGACTGGGGGGGAAGAACATGATGGGACAATGTTCATGGAGGTCTGGGAGGATGCTAACACCAAGGATGGACCCTCTGCCCCTCATACGGCTATGAAGATGACATGAAAAGCCCCTCCATCTTACTGCCATACTCCCCTTGTCCCCCATCCAAAAATGCTTCATTAAACTGGCAGAAAAATCTATTTTTGTAAATGAGCCTATTTTCAATACTAAAAATAACACTTCCAGGCCCAGATTTAGCCTTCTGCAAATCTTGCAAAAGAAAATTAAAGAGCTCCAGCGAGGCAAGGAAGCAGGTAGGGGAGGCAGGGACACGTGGTGGCTGGCTGCTGATGTATTAACGCTACTGAGGCAGGTATTATATACGGCTGTAACTGAAATGTTTCACCTCTGTGTGCCTCAGGTTTTTAAACTGTTCAGTGGGAACAAAAATAAAGCAAGTTTTGAGATCTGCAATGAAGGTTGCAGCCAGAGCTGGGCAGAATCAGCACTACTTAGGAATAGTACCACGTTGACGTAGAGCCACACACTGGCCGTATCTGTCACAAACATCACTAAGATCATTTCTGTAACAAATGCAACCACCAAAAATCAGTAGACTACTCTGCCTTGCCTCTAAGCCAAACAAGGTCTTCGATATCTTTTCCCCACAAAAATGTTATGCTTGGTAACTGAATCTTGGGGGGAATGAAGAGTTCAGTTACACAGCGGAGTAACCTTTATTTCTGCCTTTGAGTAACAAAATCTAGGTATTCAACTCATCAGCAGATGTCCCTCTAGATAAAACAGTTGTCTGTTTTATCTCTTTGTTGTCTGAAGGCTTGTGCTGCCGATGTCGGTGTCCAGTGGGTGTACCTTAGCACATAAACACAAGTCCTGCCTCAGCTCAGAGAGGGTGCGAGGACTTCGTGCCACCACCTACCTTTGTCCTCTGCTCAAGCAGCGACTTGGCAGAACAAACCCACACTTGCTACATTTAACAACTGCTTCTATTACTCCAGGTTCCCACCTTGTGCTAGCTCCAGCCCACTTACCCATGTCTGAAGGTGCAGAGCTCTCTCATGCCCTCCCACCTATAGCACCCGAGGCAGGATAACTCCAACGCTGTATTTATTGATGCAACCTCCAGATCTCAACAACAAAGCGATCACCTCCTTTGTTTGCATGTCTCGGGTGAGTAAAAGAGGGGGGTAGAGTTAAGTACAGGGTCTGAGAGGTCTGCGCATTGCTGAATGCTGCTCCAGAAGGACCTGAGAGGATGCACGAAACTCTATAGTCAGGGTTTGCTTTTGCCTGTGAACAAAACAACTGATATGTTTCCCTCTTGTATTGCCTGCGAGGCGTTTGCCTACCAGCGGAGCTGCGCACCAGGGTGACGACACACGTCCTGCGCCGGCCGAGGCCGAGCCAGGATCGCCTCCTCCCACCCAATCTGCCAGCACTGCGAGTGCTCCCGTATCCAGTTCAGTCAAGATGCCTGCGTTCACTTAATGGCTTTTTTAATGGATGTTTTTCCATAACCTGGATCATTTTGCCAGGACTGGCTTAGAGGTGTGACGGCACGAGTGAAGGTGTGTAACCCCAGGGCGAGGGAGGGAGAGCAGCCGGCACCGACTAGGGACAGTAACCTTGTCACTGGACACCGACATCGGCAGGACAAGAAGATGCATGAAGAGAGTGCCTGAGGTCTCTCCTAGCCATTTTCCAGTTATTCTCTTCTACATTCTCCTGAATATTTGAGTCCTGAAACCCACAGACAAAGGTCAGGCTTTTCAGCTTCATGCAACTTGAGGGGAGACTACAGGTTTGTGTTACCGAATTGCTATATAACAGTTTTCCCAAGCCTGCACAGGTTCTTCTATCTTGAATCACAATCAGAATGAACAAAAAGAATCTTTTTTGTACCCTTTTTGTGATTTTTTTTTCCCCTCTGTGTTAATCTCTCCTTGGTAACCTCCTACACACTCCAAATCATTTTGCACATTTTGAACAGATTTGTTATGCATAAAGCCACAGCGCTTGGCGCGACATGTCCGACCTGACACCGAGACCACCTTGCTCCTGCATTATTCCTTTCCCCAAAACCACGTCTGCCCCATCTATTGAAGAGACAAGCTCTCCAGGCTCGGAGCTGCTTTTATTCCAGCTACACACAGTCGTCTTCTGTGTTTCCTACAGTGGGAAGCCGGTCTCTGAACTGGTCCCTTGGCATAAACACGTATAACCTGTCTCTGCAGACAATCATTACACACACACACACAAAATGCCTTTGCATCTGCAGCCCCTGAACTCACAAGTTCGGCACATCTACCTCGTGAGTGTGCACCGACAGCAGCAACAGGCAGGATATACACTGCGGGGACAAGAATATGCGTGTTGTACATGTGCGTGCGCAAGAATATACATACAGAATTAGTAGATTTTAAAAATATGTAGCTTTTCAAATTATGGGTAAAGTATGCATTGGAAACTCAACAGCCAAGTGAAAGGTTTTATCTCCTTACAGGAAAATATGTCTGATACTTCACATTTTAAGGGACTACCGGGGAATATACTGCTTGTAGTTAACATATCTAAAGTTCCCCCCTGCCCTTTTTTTTAAATGTCTTTCTCTCAAGGACTGGAACATGATTAAATGCCCTCCTGAATCAGCACTCTTGGCATTCTGCAGGCAGGGTAGTCAGTAAACTGCAGGAATATCTATTTCATCTAAAACTGGAGATCTACATCTGAGCTAGTCACCCTCGGTGCTCTGTACCCTCAGTGGAAAGCAGGATACCCAGGAAAGACCTTTAGGATGAGTGCCTTTCTCCCCACCGAAGGCTGGGAACTAGGGTAACTCCAATGCAGATCTGGTAGGGTGAACCCCATCTCTCGTGCTTCACTGTGGCCAGCGTAGCAATACCCAATCTCCTGGACATCCCAACACAACTGAGTAGTCACAACCTGTACTTTGCAGAGAGGTCCAAACTTACTCTGTGCAGAGAGGCAGCCAGAGATGAGCCAGGCCAGATCCAAAAATTGCACGAACTTCATTAAAACAGACATGACTCCAAAGCTTGGAGGATAGATCTTATTAGCTGACTTTTGGATCAGAGCTGGCTCCTTTCTTTCTGTCTCAGAGAACCACATGAGGGAAGTCAGCCTTTCTGAAAAGGCTTAAGCATAGGATTATTTTTACATCCTTGCGTTTTTTTTAATTTATTTTCTTTATAAATCAAGAGCAAAACATATACACTTACATAACCAATATTTTTCTCCTTTCAAATGCCTTTTGGTGGTCTCAGACCATGTTCACATATTCCTTCCCCTGAATTGCCCTCCCACTCCATCTCTTTCCTCTTTCATGGCTATTGCCATAAAAGTCAATCAACAAAGGACAGTGCCACTATGGCAGGTGTATCAAGGCTTATCATTACCCCGATGACAGTGCAAAAACCTCTGAAGCAAAACAGATACAGAAGCTCTTTCCATTCACCTTAGAAAAAAAACACAGAGGTCTAATTCCTTCCAGCTGACGTCGACAGAAGCCGCAGAACTGACACAAATATGTGCAGAATCAAGACCCGTATCCTTATCTAGGATAATTTTTCATAGGTGCATTGGTTTCTTTTCTAAATGAAACATTTCTTACAACAGGAAAAGGGGCACATTTTTTCTAGAATTTTGCTGCTTAGATGCTTCTGTCTTCTCAATGCTCTATTAGAAGGACTGCAAAAGAGTAGCCATGCTTACTTGACAAATCCTACTGTAGACTGCAAACACCGTACTACTTCGGAGAGATTTTCAGCTGCCATTTACGGCTATTTCAAGTATACTCTGAGAAGATTTATGTGCTATCTATCCTACTGGAAATGTAATAAAACATAAATTGAGCAAGTAAATGGACGTCATTAATTATTTTTGAATCATTAAGAATACCACAGCAGAATGACTATGGGAAAGAACAGCAGTACCTCTGCACGACTGAGGTATGGGGACTTTTCTGAGGATTATGACCAGATGGGTTGAAAAACTATGTTAGAGGCATTAAGACGAGCAAGATACTAATTGCAGGAAAATGCCTTGTGTTTTACTCTTTTGAGGTATTAGAAGTTCAAAGGGGAAAAGGCAAAACACCGTGGACACATGGATCATTTCAGACTAGTACACAGAGAATCAAATATATTGTCCGAAGAACACATCAAGCCTATTCAGCTCCTAAGACAGCACTCAGCCAAAGAAGGCTTCCAGGCTTGGGTAAAAACAACGCAGGAAGCATTTAAGTTATCAATAAACTGTTCTGACAACAGACTATCTATTACGCTACTTTAAAGACAATAGTCACACACAATGTACACTGGAACTGCCTTTTAACTATGCTTTCCTAGTCTCAAAAAAACCACTGACACAACTAGAAAAAAAAAACACAAACCTACTCAAAAAAAATCTCTACTGTGTATATTTTGAGAAAGCATTAAAAAGGCTTGAGAAATCACTTGCTCACTTACCACTGTCTTGAAAATCTTTACAAAGAAGCTGAAAATTAGTGTATTAAAAAAAAAAAAGTAATACAGACAGCAGGGTAATGTAAAAGAACTCCTCTGGAGGAGGAAGTAGCCACCATGCAGTGTCTCCCTGGGGTTTTCTGCTTTGTTTTTTCCACGATGTACTTCGCCACTCGTACCCGAGTGTCCAGTGATGAAGAACAGCTTCTCTGGGCTGGTGAATCTCCTGGGCCCTTGCTGCACAAGTACAAGGCAAGGCTTAGAAGCTCAAAGGAACACACTGTTGAGGGCCACTCATTCAACCACGGCTGGCTTGTCTCTTCAAGTTTGTATGGCTTGGTGCCTCAAGACAATTCTCTCATTAGGCTCCGACAGAAAGTCGTCATTGACTCAACACAGCAATGCTCCCTGGCACAGAAGGTTGCAGATATTATCTATTCAGACAAGTCCAACATTTTTTAATACAGAACCTTCTTCAGTGCCAAGGGTTCCACATACGTCATGAACGACAATGGCTCTGTTCTCTGGCCACTCAAAAACTTTGTACAGCACTTTAGCCTGACTCTATCCTGTCTTTATTTTTACTATATTTTGTTTAGCAAACAACTTATATAGGAAAATAGATTAAAATTTTCAAGGAAAGCATTAAACTAGCTCAGTGAAGTTCATATCATCAGTCTTAAGTAACAGAAAAACACTCTGACCAAAGAGAGAGTTATAAATTGTACCAACTAAAATAAGTCACAGAAGAGTGCCTCTACATAGTGATATGTAAGATAAGGAGTCAAGATACAAGTAATTACAACGAGTAAACAATCCTATAAGGGAATTAAGATGTTTCATGCAGTACAAAAACATCTACAGAAAATCAAATCTTGGCAGGTACTGCATGCAGTCACAAATCCGCGTGCTCCTTTTAAACACCATGCTTGTTCATTCCTGCCTGATTTTTGCGTCAATCTACAAAACTATAAGGAGGGGGGGAGAGGAACTGAGGGGGTTAGGGAGGGAAGGGGGAAAAAAGCCACCTCTTACCCAGTTTTACTCAGCAAAAGGAGAATTCTTGTACTTTGTAGCTAGGAGAAATACGGCAGTCAATTAGGAAAAGCTGAAAAGATTTTTGAGGAACATCTGAAGGCCATTTGCTTATTCCCCTTAGTTTTCCATTCCTAGTAGATGGCAATCATAAACACTTCCAGAGATTTCCTTCATTGCATTACTTCGTATTAAAACATTCAGGTACCTCCATATAAGAAAAATTAGCAACGCTTGCTGTCTTTGCTCTCTTCTAACTAGATAAGCACTTAGGGAGTATTATTTCCATGTAAAGGAGACAGAAAACTGACTGCATCTGGCTTTTCCCCCATCTAATTTGCATGAAATCAATATTTTGCAACCCAGAGGTTGGCTACTCCGTATTTTTGTTTCTTTGAAAGGGGGAGGTGCAGCAAAGGACTTAAGGGGGAGAGGTGCAGGGAGGGGACCAAGATTTTTCATTTCTCAGAACAGTTTAAAAAAAAAAAAGATTGTAATTCTCATGAAATATATAGCATTTACAGTCATGGAAACTGGAGTCCTAGAAAAACATGGCAAAGACAGAGGCTAAATTCCAGTCACTTCTGGGGCTGTCCTGGCATGACCACACTTATGGACAAGAGCATCATTCATTCTCCAGAACCAGTCCTTTGTGCCTTTGTTCATCAACAGCTTAATGCTCCAAAGAAGAAAGGAAAATAGTTTCCCACAGACACACACACGCAACTCGTACGGCCAAAATCAGAATTTCAAGATAGTTAAAGTATTTTTCCCCATAAGATTTTCCTACTTCTTCTCTGCTGCTCTTTGAGTCTCTCTACTTGATACCTTTGATAATGTAAAGCATCACACATTCTTGGATTTGGTCTTGATTTCAGCCCTGCGTGCAAAGTGACCTGTGGAAACACTACACACAGACCAGGTAAGTACCACTACTGCCTGCATAGCTACTACTCCTGTACACCCGCAAAAATGTGAGGTGCACCTCCATGTGAGAATATGACCGAGCCCAAAGTGATGACAGAGAAAAACATACAGTTAAGTCTTCATGCAATGACAGTAAAAAGATGAACCATTTATTTCATTTCACTGCCATATCACCAGTTCACATCTAGCCAAGTCTTTTGTGACCACAGGTCAATTATCTTCACCATCTGGTGGCTTGTGCAATATGGTCTGTAATTTAATAGCAGTCACAGTCCAGTGCGCTGGGAAGGAAAGCTCACATCGCAGGAGACATCTTTGCATTTGCTACGAACTAGTCTTCTATGGGCAATCCAACACGAAGAGGCAAGGGGCAGTCCAAAACAGGAATACTTATCCCCATACATCGCTAAGCGAGGATGGAGCTGACTGTCAGGGCAGAGAGTCTTCGACTACCCTGGAGGTGCTTAGGCAGAGGTTTTTTTCATGATTTAGTGCTTCCAAATGAGCATCACTCACTAAGCAAAAAGTCCCTTAAAAGCAAAAGCAAAAAACATTGCTTAAATGAGTGCTTGAAGTTTAAAATGATATGCTGCTCTCTAAACCCAGCTCTTGTTGAACATGTGTTACACATAACCAAAGCCTGACACACTTCCTGCGTTGGCAGGGAGATAGCAATGGAAAAGCTCACTGAGGCTAGTTTTAGTGATTTACAGCAAAGGAAAAAAAAAAGAAATCACATCTTTCTTCAATATGTTTTTCTACTATCAATATACATGTTCTACATGAAACTAGTCTGAGCCACTTTGCACTAAAGCTAGAATAAAGTAACACAAAAGTGGCAAAGTCAGTGACTGGCATTTCAGATAATCCTGCCCAACATCACCTGAGGGACAGGATTTACCTCAATTTCAGAGGTCTACATCTGGAGAAATTACCCTGAACTCTCTTCATAGTCGGCGGAGAAACACAGCAGGTTTTCAAATGAGACAAAACTACACCTTCAACTGGAGCATAGCTAATGCTGGGAGCCACTCTGAGAAATCAGTTGCTGCCCGTCAAATAATGTTCACAACATCCTGCAGCAAGGACTTCTCTAGCTCAGCTACATGACGTTCTCACCTAGCATGGGCATTTCCTTATAGCAGAGGTAAATCGGATCATACATGACCTATTTCTTTCCATCGACTACAAAGGAATTGTGGTTGACTAGCATGAAAGTAAACTTGCTCAGAGTTCATCCAAAAAACCTAAGGAGGCAGCGATGGCATCCATTGACTGTCTTGGAAGGAAAAGGCTCGTTCATACACCTTTTGTCATGCATCAGTTATGTATCTTACAAAATAAACCATATGGGCTTGTCTACAGTTTCCAACCATACACACAATGGATAACAAATTACAGTTATGCAAGCAACTCGAGCCCTGGGCATGCTACGATACTGCTCTTGCATATCATATATAAACGCATTGCAAATCCACTGATTCCTCATATATTAAAGCAGAAAAGTATTATGGAGGGAGCAAACAATCATGGAGGATGGGACACATGTTTGTACAATATTTTCCTGGACCTCAGAGTAATAAACGACAAAGGTAAAAAAAAAGGTAAAAAAAGGTAAGCAAAAAAGCCTGGAGGGAGGAAGACTCTCTACTGGTTGACGAGATTTGGGTTAGAGATCATTTGGCTGAACTGAACACTCACAAATCCATGGGCCCTGATGGCACGCACCCGCAAACGCTGAGGGAGCTGGCTGATGTTGTTGCAACACCTCTCTCCATCATTTTTGATAAATCATGGAAAATGGGAGAGGTGCCTGAGGACTGGAGGAAAGCCAGTGTCATCCCAGTCTTCAAAAAGGGCGAGAAAGAAGATCTAGGAAATTATAGACCGGTGAACCTCACCTCCATCCCTGGGAAGCTCCTTCTGGAGGCCATCTCTAGACACATGGATGAAAAGAAAGTTATCAGGAGTAGTCAGCATGGATTCACCAAGGGGATATCAGCTTGACCAATCTGATAGCCTTCTATGATAGAGTGACTAGCTGGGGAGATTGAGGGAGAGCAGTGAATGTGGTTTACCTTGACTTTAGTAAGGCTTTTGACACTGTCTCCCACAACATCCTCATAGGGAAGCTCAGGAAGCATGGGTTGGATGAGTGGACCGTGAGATGTATCAAGAACTGGCTAAGCAACAGAGCTCAAAGGTTGTGGTCAGCGGCGCAGAGTCCAGTTGGAGGCCTGTATCTAGTGGTGTTCCCCAGGGATCAGTACTGGGTCCAGTTTTGTTCAACATCTTCATCAATGACCTAGATGAAGGGTTGGAATGTACCCTCAGCAAGTTTGCTGATGACACAAATCTGGGAGAAGTGGCTGATACACCAGGAGGCTGTGCTGCCGTTCAATGGGAGCCAGATAGACTGGAGAGGTGGGCAGAGGGGAACCTCATGAAATTTAACAAGGACAAGTGTAGAGTTCTGCACCTGGGCAGGAACAACCCCATGCACCAGTACAGGTTAGGGGTCGACCTGCTGGAAAGCAGCTCCATGGAGAAGGACCTTGGAGTCCTGGTAGACAATAAGTTATCCATGGGACAGCAATGTGCCCTGGTGGCCAAGAAGGCCAATGGTATCCTGGGGTGCATTAAGAAGAGTGAGACCAGCAGGTCAAGAGAGGTTCTCCTCCCCCTCTACTCTGCGCTGGTGAGGCCTCATCTGGAGTATTGTGTCCAGTTCTGGGCTCTCCAGTTCAGGAGAGACAGGGAACTTTTGGAGAGAGTCCAATGGAGAGCTACGAGGATGATTAAAGGACTGGAACCTCTCTCGTACAAGAAAAGGCTGAAAGACCTGGGGCTCTTTAGTCTGGAGAAGAGAAGGCTGAGAGGGGACCTTATCAGCATCTATAAATATTTGAAGGGTGGCTGTCAGGAGGAGGGAGCCAGTCTCTTTTCAGTAGTTCCCAGTGACAGGACGAGGGGCAATGGGCATAAACCACAGCATAGGAAGTTCCACCTCAACATGAGGAAAAACTTCTTTACTGTGAAGGTTATGGAGCACTGGAACAGGCTGCCCAGAGAGGGGGTGGAGCCGCCTTCTCTGGAGACCTTAAAAACCTGACTGGGCGCATTCCTGTGCAACCTGCCATAGGTGATACTGCTTTGGCAGGGAGGTTGGACCAAATGATCTTCAGAGGTCCCTTCCAACCCCTACCATTATGTGATTCTGTGAGTATCAGAAATTGTGGATCTTACTGCTGTCCTCAAAGGCGAAAATGTTTTAGTGGTCACAAACAGGAATGC